>NW_027284973.1:0-300000 GCF_040894005.1 Engystomops pustulosus
AGAAGGGGGAGGAGAGAGGAGAAGGGGGAGGAGAGAGGAGAAGGGGGAGAAGGGGGAGGAGAGAGGAGAAGGGGGAGAAGGGGGAGGAGAGAGGAGAAGAGGGAGAAGGGGAGAGGAGAAGAGGGAGAAGGGGAGAGGAGAAGAGGGAGAAGGGGAGAGGAGAGAGGAGATGAGAGGAGAAGAAAGAAGGAGAAGACAGAGGAGAGAGGAGAGGATGGGAGGTGGGTAAAGAAGAGGACAGGGGAGGAGAGAATGATAGAGAGGAGGGGAGAGGTGATATAATTTGCTCCACCTTGTTGTCCTCAGATTCGGAGAAGTTGTCGGCAGACCCCAGCACTGTGCACAAGAAGATCGTCCTGTCTGAGCTGTGCACCAGGTTGTCGGTCAGCGACGTTCCTCAGAACTATCAGGAGAGTCCTCAGAGGTTTGTCAGCTGCTCCCAGCTCCTCTGTTCTCAGGGCTTCTCGCAGGGCGTCCATTACTGGGAGGTCCTTAAAGATGGAGGAAACTTTAGCGGGTTGGGTGTGGCCTATCAGAGAATAGCCCGTACCGGAGCAGAGAGCCGCCTGGGCCGCAACAAGGTGTCCTGGTGCATCGAGTGGTGTAACGGGAACCTGCAGGCCTGGCATGACGACAAGCAGACAGACCTCACCACCCCCAACACCAACAAATACGGGGTGCTCCTGAACTACGACCAGGGGTTTGTCTCTTTCTTCTGCATTGGCAAAAAGTTCAGTGAAATTTATAAGTTTCGGGCCAAGTTTACGGAGACGGTGTACCCGGCCTTCTGGATGTTCTCTAGTAAGACCGTCCTAGTCCTCAACGCATTCCAGACAGAGGCCACTCAGAGCAAGTGACATGTTCTGCTGTCTACCAGGGAGGGAGGGGGAGTCATGCTATAAAGCCATACATGGTACTAATCCAGAGTCACCTCTAGAGCTGCAGTCACATCCTGTCATGTACTCTAGTCACATCCTGAGCTGCACACATCCCTGATGTTCTGTAGCCAAGTTTCGTTGAGGACTTCTCTCATAGATGTAAAAAAAAAGGGAATCCCACATTGTTGAGTCATTGATAATTAATTCCCATGAAGCCCTGCACCTTCAGATGACCACGAGTCTTAGTGAGAAGCGTTGGGTGTGTGGTTTCTTGGGGGCTCGTCCGGGACGCCTTGGTCTCAGGACCTGCTCTTCAGCCACCACATACATTATTATATAACACGTATGAGGGCAGATCAGCCGCGCTTGGGCTTGTCTTCGGGAATCTGCCCCCTCGTGGTTGTCTCACATTTTGTCTCTTGGCTTATTTTTATGGTCAGGGACACGGCTTCGTTGGTTTGAGGCTTAGCATATGTAGGGTTAAGCTTAATTTAAGGATTTAGGTCTCACCTCTTCAGGGCTGGATTATGCGGATGCCGTATGGACCCGGCCCTTAGTCCCTGAGAGACAACCAGAATCTCTATGACTGGACACAGTCCCTCTGCCTCATGTCTTGGTCCCCAGCAATGGCTCGCGGGTTCCTTCTCTCCAAATCTTGCAGACTAGATGTCACTGGACTGAAATAGTGAGGACCACCATGCAATATGTCATGTTACACACTGGAGACCGCCCATGCCATATCTCTTATGGGATATTGTGGGGACCACCCATGTCATATCATTGTCATGTGACATAGTGGGGACCACCCATATCTTAAATATCATGTGACATAGTGGGGACCACCCATGTGATACCATTGTCATGTGACATAGTGGGGACCACCCATGTCATATCATTGTCATGTGACATAGTGGGGACGACCCATATCTTAAATATCATGTGACATAGTGGGGACCACCCATATCATATCTGTCATGTGACATAGTGGGGACCACCCATGTCATATCATTGTCATGTGACATAGTGGGGACCACCCATGTGATACCATTGTCATGTGACATAGTGGGGACCACCCATATCATATCATTGTCATGTGACATAGTGGGGACCACCCATATCATATCATTGCCATGTGACATAGTGGGGACCACCCATATCATATCATTGTCATGTGACATAGTGGGGACCACCCATATCATATCATTGTCATGTGACATAGTGGGGACCACCCATATCATATCATTGCCATGTGACATAGTGGGGACCACCCATGTGATACCATTGTCATGTGACATAGTGGGGACCACCCATATCATATCATAGTCATGTGACATAGTGGGGACCACCCATATCATAGTCATGTGACATAGTGGGGACCACCCATATCATAGTCATGTGACATAGTGGGGACCACCCATATCTTAAATATCATGTGACATAGTGGGGACCACCCATGTCATACCATTGTCATGTGACATAGTGGGGACCACCCATATCATATATGTCATGTTACATTGTGGGGACCACCCATATCATATATGTCATGTGACATAGTGGGGACCACCCATATCATATATGTCATGTGATATAGTGGGGACCACCCATATCATACATGTCATGTGACATAGTGGGGACCACCCATATCATACATGTCATGTGACATAGTGGGGACCACCCATATCATACATGTCATGTGACATAGTGGGGACCACCTACGTCATATCATTGTCACGTGACATAGTGGGGACCACCCATATCATATATGTCATGTGACATAGTGGAGACCCCCGTATCATATATGTCATGTGACATAGTGGAGACCGCCCATGTGATATCATAGTCATGTGACATAGTGGGGACCACCTACGTCATATCATTGTCACGTGACACAGTGGGGACCACCCATATCATATCATTGTCATGTGACATAGTGGGGACCACCCATATCATATCATAGTCATGTGACATAGTGGGGACCACCCATATCATAGTCATGTGACATAGTGGGGACCACCCATATCTTAAATATCATGTGACATAGTGGGGACCACCCATATCTTAAATATCATGTGACATAGTGGGGACCACCCATGTCATATCATTGTCATGTGACATAGTGGGGACCACCCATGTGATACCATTGTCATGTGACATAGTGGGGACCACCCATATCATATATGTCATGTGACATAGTGGAGACCACCCATATCATATATGCCATGTGACATAGTGGGGACCACCCATGTGATATCATTGTCATGTGACATAGTGGGGACCACCCATGTGATATCATTGTCATGTGACATAGTGGGGACCACCCATATCATATCATTGTCATGTGACATAGTGGGGACCACCCATATCATATCTGTCATGTGACATAGTGGGGACCACCCATGTGATATCATAGTCAGGTGACATAGTGGGGACCGCCCATATCTTATCTGTCATGTGACATAGTGGGGACCACCCATTTCATATATGTCATGTGACATATTGGAGACCGCCCATGTGATACCATTGTCATGTGACATAGTGGGGACCACCCATGTGATACCATTGTCATGTGACATAGTGGGGACCGCCCATATCATATCTGTCATGTGACATAGTGGAGACCGCCCATGTGATATCATTGTCATGTGACATAGTGGGGACCGCCCATGTGATATCATAGTCATGTGACATAGTGGGGACCGCCCATGTGATATCATAGTCATGTGACATATTGGAGACCACCCATGTGATATCATAGTCATGTGACATAGTGGGGACCGCCCATGTGATATCATTGTCATGTGACATAGTGGAGACCGCCCATGTGATATCATTGTCATGTGACATAGTGGAGACCGCCCATGTGATATCATAGTCATGTGACATAGTGGGGACCGCCCATGTGATATCATAGTCATGTGACACATTATTACACAGTTATTTAGGGGTGACTATTCCAGGGGACGGGAGGCGACATAACTGCGATGTAAGCGCCGGGCCGCAGATTCCTCGCAGCGATCGTCCTGATCCGCCTTTCATTGCGGCTATTGGGGAGATGCTGCAGCAGGAGAGGAATCCGCATGGGCCGCGCCATTCTCTAGCGTCCGCACCTGAGTTATATCAGACGCACCGCGCGCCGTCACTAAGCAACCACGAGACGCTACTCGGGGGGATTATACACGTCACCCCTCGCCTCAATCACAGGACACGGGCGCATGGACAGTAACCAGAGGCGGCTCCTCCCACTATAGGGACCACAGACCATCACATGTCACACACGTCATACTTCGCTGTCGGATATTTCAGCTTCCTCTATGACCTGTACATTAGTATGAAATCCGTGTGTGACATGTGATGGACTGGAGCGTGGTGGGACTGTGGTCCCTATAGTGGGAGGGGCCAACTCTGGTTACTGTCCATGCGCCCCTGTCCTGTGATTGAGGCGAGGGGTGACGTGTATAATCCCCCCCGGACGCCATCGGCATAGAGCTAGAGAATGGCGCAGCCACACACGTGATATGCTTACAGGAGGAGCCTGGTCGTGGTCTGTGGACGAGTCTGGTGGTCAATGACTCTTATCAGTCTCCCACAACCATTGGAGTTGACAGAGACGCTGTAAGAATGGGGCTGCATGGCTGACAGGACTCTATGGGGTACACGGCCTACTAATACTCAAGGGGAGGCCCGTGATAGGAAATAGGACCACCACAGACCACACATGGAGACAGATTTATAGGTAATACTAGCTGTATAAGGGATGTGTCTGGTCGTACTGGCTGTATACAGGATGTGTCTGGTAGTACTGGCTGTATACAGGATGTGTCTGGTAGTAGCTGGGCTGAGGTAGTACTGGCTGTATACAGGATGTGTCTGGTAGTACTGGCTGTATACAGGATGTGTCTGGTAGTAGCTGGGCTGAGGTAGTACTGGCTGTATACAGGATGTGTCTGGTAGTAGCTGGGCTGAGGTAGTACTGGCTGTATACAGGATGTGTCTGGTAGTAGCCGGGCTGAGGTAGTACTGGCTGTATACAGGATGTGTCTGGTAGTAGCGGGGCTGAGGTAGTACTGGCTGTATACAGGATGTGTCTGGTAGTAGCCGGGCTGAGGTAGTACTGGCTTTATATAGTATGTGTCTGGTAGTAGCTGGGCTGAGGTAGTACTGGCTGTATACAGGATGTGTCTGGTAGTAGCTGGGCTGAGGTAGTGCTGGCTGTATACAGGATGTGTCTGGTAGTAGCTGGGCTGAGGTAGTACTGGCTGTATACAGGATGTGTCTGGTAGTAGCCGGGCTGAGGTAGTACTGGCTGTATACAGGATGTGTCTGGTAGTAGCCGGGCTGAGGTAGTACTAGCTGTATATAGGATGTGTCTGGTAGTAGCCGGGCTGAGGTAGTACTGGCTGTATACAGGATGTGTCTGGTAGTAGCTGGGCTGAGGTAGTACTGGCTGTATATAGGATGTGTCTGGTAGTAGCTGGGCTGAGGTAGTACTGGCTGTATACAGGATGTGTCTGGTAGTAGCTGGGCTGAGGTAGTACTGGCTGTATATAGGATGTGTCTGGTAGTAGCCGGGCTGAGGTAGTACTGGCTGTATACAGGATGTGTCTGGTAGTAGCCGGGCTGAGGTAGTACTGGCTGTATATAGGATGTGTCTGGTAGTAGCTGGGCTGAGGTAGTACTGGCTGTATACAGGATGTGTCTGGTAGTAGCTGGGCTGAGGTAGTACTGGCTGTATACAGGATGTGTCTGGTAGTAGCCGGGCTGAGGTAGTACTGGCTGTATACAGGATGTGTCTGGTGGTACTGGCTGTATACAGGATGTGTCTGGTAGTAGCTGGGCTGAGGTAGTACTGGCTGTATATAGGATGTGTCTGGTAGTAGCCGGGCTGAGGTAGTACTGGCTGTATATAGGATGTGTCTGGTAGTAGCTGGGCTGAGGTAGTACTGGCTGTATACAGGATGTGTCTGGTAGTAGCCGGGCTGAGGTAGTACTGGCTGTATACAGGATGTGTCTGGTGGTACTGGCTGTATACAGGATGTGTCTGGTTGTAGCTGGGCTGAGGTAGTACTGGCTGTATATAGGATGTGTCTGGTAGTAGCCGGGCTGAGGTAGTACTGGCTGTATATAGGATGTGTCTGGTTGTAGCTGGGCTGAGGTAGTACTGGCTGTATACAGGATGTGTCTGGTAGTAGATGGGCTGAGGTAGTACTGGCTGTACACAGGATGTGTCTGGTAGTAGTTGGGCTGAGGTAGTACTGGCTGTATACAGGATGTGTCTGGTAGAAGCCAGGCTGAGGCAGTACTGGCTGTATACAGGATGTGTCTGGTAGTAGCCGGGCTGAGGTAGTACTGGCTGTATACAGGATGTGTCTGGTAGTAGCGGGGCTGAGGTAGTACTGGCTGTATACAGGATGTGTCTGGTTGTAGCTGGGCTGAGGTAGTACTGGCTGTATACAGGATGTGTCTGGTAGTAGCTGGGCTGAGGTAGTACTGGCTGTATACAGGATGTGTCTGGTAGTAGCTGGGCTGATGTAGTACTGGCTGTATACAGGATGTGTCTGGTAGTAGCCGGGCTGAGGTAGTACTGACTGTATACGGGATGTGTCTGGTAGTAGCAGGGCTGAGGTAGTACTGGCTGTATACAGGATGTGTCTGGTAGTAGCCGGGCTGAGGTAGTACTGGCTATATACAGGATGTGTCTGGTAGTAGCCGGGCTGAGGTAGTACTGGCTGTATACAGGATGTGTCTGGTAGTAGCTGGGCTGAGGTAGTACTGGCTATATACAGGATGTGTCTGGTAGTAGATGGGCTAAGGTAGTACTGGCTGTATACAAGATGTGTCTGGTAGTAGCTGGGCTGAGGTAGTACTGGCTGTATACAGGATGTGTCTGGTAGTAGCCGGGCTGAGGTAGTATTGGCTGTATACAGGATGTGTCTGGTAGTAGCCGGGCTGAGGTATTACTGGCTGTATACAGGATGTGTCTGGTAGTAGCTGGGCTGAGGTAGTACTGGCTGTATACAGGATGTGTCTGGTAGTAGTTGGGCTGAGGCAGTACTGGCTGTATACAGGATGTGTCTGGTAGTAGCTGGGCTGAGGTAGTACTGGCTGTATACAGGATGTGTCTGATAGTAGCTGGGCTGAGGTAGTACTAGCTGTATACAGGATGTGTCTGGTAGTACCTGGGCTGAGGTGGTACTGGCTGTATACAGGATGTGTCTGGTAGTAGCCGGGCTGAGGTAGTACTGGCTGTATACAGGATGTGTCTGGTAGTAGCTGGGCTGAGGTAGTACTGGCTGTATACAGGATGTGTCTGGTAGTAGCCGGGCTGAGGTAGTACTGGCTGTATACAGGATGTGTCTGGTTGTAGCAGGGCTGAGGTAGTACTGGCTGTATACAGGATGTGTCTGATAGTAGCGGGGCTGAGGTAGTACTGGCTGTATACAGGATGTGTCTGGTAGTAGCTGGGCTGAGGTAGTACTGGCTGTATACAGGATGTGTCTGGTAGTAGCCGGGCTGAGGTAGTACTGGCTGTATACGGGATGTGTCTGGTAGTAGCTGGGCTGAGGTAGTACTGGCTGTATACAGGATGTGTCTGGTAGTAGCTGGGCTGAGGTAGTACTGGCTGTATACAGGACGTGTCTGGTAGTAGCCGGGCTGAGGTAGTACTGACTGTATACGGGATGTGTCTGGTAGTAGCAGGGCTGAGGTAGTACTGGCTGTATACAGGATGTGTCTGGTAGTAGTTGGGCTGAGGTAGTACTGGCTGTATACAGGATGTGTCTGGTAGTAGCTGGGCTGAGGTAGTACTGGCTGTATACAGGATGTGTCTGGTAGTAGCTGGGCTGAGGTAGTACTGGCTGTATACAGGATGTGTCTGGTAGGAGCAGGGCTGAGGTAGTACTGGCTGTATACAGGATGTGTCTGGTAGTAGCTGGGCTGAGGTAGTACTGGCTGTATACAGGATGTGTCTGGTAGTAGCCGGGCTGAGGTAGTACTGGCTGTATACAGGATGTGTCTGGTAGTAGCTGGGCTGAGGTAGTACTGGCTGTATACAGGATGTGTCTGGTAGTACGGGCTGTATATAGGGTGTGTCTGGTAGCAAGGCTGAGGTAGTACTGGCTGTATACAGGATGTGTCTGGTAGTAGCCGGGCTGAGGTAGTACTGGCTGTATATAGGATGTGTCAGGTAGTAGCTGGGCTGAGGTAGTTCTGGCTGTATACAGGATGTGTCTGGTAGCAGGCCAGGCTAAGGTAGTACTGGCTGTATACAGGATGTGTCTGGTAGTAGCTGGGCTGAGGTGGTACTGGCTGTATATAGGGTGTGTCTGGTAGCAGGCCAGGCTAAGGTAGTACTGGCTGTATACAGGATGTGTCTGGTAGTAGCGAGGCTGAGGTAGTATTGGCTGTATACAGGATGTGTCTGGTAGTAGCCGGGCTGAGGTGGTACTGGCTGTATACAGGATGTGTCTGGTAGTACTGGCTGTATACAGGATGTGTCTGGTAGTAGCTGGCTGAGGTAGTACGGGCTGTATACAGGATGTGTCTGGTAGTAGCTGGCTGAGGTAGTACGGGCTGTATACAGGATGTGTCTGGTAGTAGCTGGCTGAGGTAGTACGGGCTGTATATAGGGTGTGTCTGGTAGCAGGCCAGGCTAAGGTAGGGCTAGATGGCAGAGGCCTAGATTGACCTCATTTAGACCCCAGGTTGTGGTACACAAGATATTCCCATAAATATGGGGCTGGATAAGAAGGTTCCAGGTTCTCTCTCACACCTAGAGAGTTCTGGATCAGCAGCCAATAACGATGCCCGCCTGCACATGTATGAAACAAAACCTAACCATGAATAGCCATAGGGTGGCAGCTATGCAGCATAATAGTCACGGTTTGGGGTTAGGTCTATTTGACCTTCTCCTGAGGACTTCAAGAAGCAGCCCAAGATTTGCCAGACAGAGGCAGTGGGCAGGGGCAGGGGTAGGCTGGTCAGGCTTGCCCATGTGAAACTACAGAGGTCAAAATTTTTGTAGTGCCCACTTTAGATTTGTTACATACCCCCCCCCGGAGAAAACTCAACCCCCGGCCTGAATAGCGATATGAGGGGACCACCAGCCGGCACCAGAAGGACATGCAGAAGGCAGAGGTCGCTGGTATTGTTCCTACCAATAGTTACCCTGTGATCCAGAGCAAAATCTCTAAGTAACTGGGGCAAGAATTTTCTGGAGTTTAAGCTTTAGGGGCATATGGGCATCATCCTGACTGGAGTATGAAGATTCTGTAGGTACCTGTGTAGAGCGTTGAGTCCATACATTGGGCGACCTACTTCTACAGCTGGGGGGACCTTGTTAGCCACAATAGGTGCCAGCAGGACCCCAGATGGCTAGGTCGCAGAAGGTTCCGGATGTCCCAATTCTCTATGGGCACCAGCTGCACCTCTGACCGGGTCAGGATTCTTTGCGGAGGATGGGACCAGGGGCAGGTGAAGGCCTCTATCTGCCTCCCGGGATGACAGTGGCCAGGGCATCCAGTGATATCAGTCACCGCAGGAGCCACGGCGCTGAGCGGGAAGGAGCGGCTGCGGTGGTGGCCACGAGTCTCCATTGGCTGCCGGTGGCTTTTGGTGTTGGAGGATTAACCAATGAGCAATCCAGGCGGAGAGCGGTCCCGCACCTGGTGGGGGGTCATGGCCGCCTCATCCACCCCCAACAGCTGTAAGAAGGGATGATGTGAGGATCCCTTGGACTATCAGGGGCTCCACTATTCCTGCTGTGTATGGGGGGAGTAGTAGTCCTGCCCCGTGGCCTGGAGATACCTTCATGGTCTGTGACTGCGGCTCTTCAGGTGATGACAAAGTTCATGTTGTGTAAAATATTAATGTTCCTAAATTATTATGTGATTATTATGTAATAGACAAAATGTACAAATAAAATCTGCACTGATCCGTGACCTGATCGCACGCCGCTGCATCCCGACCCATCCCCACTGCCACCCCCGATGACCCTCACTGCACCCCCGACACAACCTCCCTACCATCACCCCAACAAACCCTCTCTGCTCCCGTCACCCCATCACTGCTCCTTCATACCACATAGAGAGCATTAGGGCGATGAAGATATGAGGAAGAGGATGTTATGATACCTCAGTCCAGGTCAGCCGAGTAAAGTAAGAGGGGGACACGTGGGAACCCCCTGGGGCACTCCCAGTGTGGGTGTCAGGTCTGGGCTGATGGTACGCGGGAGGCCCTCGATGTTAGAGGCTTTATCCAGGGACTCACACTGGAGAAAGAAGATGAAGCAGCAGCTGTCTGGGTGGTAGAAGAAGTGCAGCTACATTTCCCTCTTGGTCAGGAGTCCTGTAGCAGTGTTCCGCAGGGCTGGGCATCTCTTGGTAGCAGGGGTGGGACTGGACATGAGTCCTGTAGTAGTGCTCCGCAGGGCTGGGCATCTCTTGGTAGCAGGGGTGGGACTGGACATGAGTCCTGTAGCAGTGCTCCGCTGGGCTGGGCATCTCTTGGGGGCAGGGGTGGGACTGGACATGAGTCTTGTAGCAGTGCTCCGCTGGGCTGGGCATCTCTTGGTGGCAGGAGTGGGACTGGACATGAGTCCTGTAGCAGTGCTCCGCAGGGCTGGGCATCTCATAGGGGCAGGGGTGGGACTGGACATGAGTCCTGTAGCAGTGGTTCGCAGGGCTGGGCATCTCTTGGGGGCAGGGGTGGGACTGGACATGAGTCCTGTAGCAGTGCTCCGCAGGGATGGGCATCTCTTGGTGGCAAGGGTGGGACTAGACATGAGTCCTGTAGCAGTGGTCCGCTGGGCATCTCTTGGTGGCAAGGGTGGGACTAGACATGAGTCCTGTAGCAGTGGTCCGCTGGGCATCTCTTGGGGGCAGGGGTGGGACTGGACATGAGTCCTGTAGCAGTGGTCCGCAGGGCTGGGCATCTCTTGGTGGCAGGAGTGGGACTGGACATGAGTCCTGTAGCAGTGGTCCGCTGGGCATCTCTTGGGGGCAGGGGTGGGACTGGACATGAGTCCTGTAGCAGTGGTCCGCAGGGCTGGGCATCTCTTGGTGGCAGGAGTGGGACTGGACATGAGTCCTGTAGCAGTGGTCCGCTGGGCATCTCTTGGTGGCAAGGGTGGGACTAGACATGAGTCCTGTAGCATTGCTCCGCAGGGATGGGCATCTCTTGGTGGCAGGGGTGGGACTGGACATGAGTCCTGTAGCAGTGCTCCGCAGGGATGGGCGTCTCTTGGTGGCAGGAGTGGGACTGGACATGAGTCCTGTAGCAGTGCTCTGCAGGGATGGGCATCTCTTGGTGGCAGGAGTGGGACTGGACATGAGTCCTGTAGCAGTGGTCCGCTGGGCATCTCTTGGTGGCAGGGGTGGGACTGGACATGAGTCCTGTAGCAGTGGTCCGCTGGGCATCTCTTGGGGGCAGGGGTGGGACTGGACATGAGTCCTGTAGCAGTGGTCCGCAGGGCTGGGCATCTCTTGGTGGCAGTGGTGGGACTGGACATAAGTCCTGTAGCAGTGCTCCGCAGGGATGGGCGTCTCTTGGTAGCAGGAGTGGGACTGGACATGAGTCCTGTAGCAGTGGTCCGCTGGGCATCTCTTGGGGGCAGGGGTGGGACTGGACATGAGTCCTGTAGCAGTGGTCCGCTGGGCATCTCTTGGTGGCAGGGGTGGGACTGGACATGAGTCCTGTAGCAGTGGTCCACAGGGCTGGGCATCTCTTGGTGGCAGGAGTGGGACTGGACATGAGTCCTGTAGCAGTGGTCCACAGTGCTGGGCATCTCTTGGTGGCAGGAGTGGGACTGGACATGAGTCCTGTAACAGTGGTCCGCAGGGCTGGGCATCTCTTGGGGGCAGGGGTGGGACTGGACATGAGTCTTGTAGCAGTGCTCCGCAGGGATGGGCATCTCTTGGTGGCAGGGGCGGGACTGGACATGAGTCTTGTAGCAGTGCTCCGCAGGGCTGGGCATCTCTTGGGGGCAGGGGTGGGACTGGACATGAGTCTTGTAGCAGTGCTCCGCTGGGCTGGGCATCTCTTGGGGGCTGGGGTGAGACTGGACATGAGTCCTGTAGCAGTGCTCCGCAGGATTGGGCATCTCTTGGTGGCAGGAGTGGGACTGGACATGAGTCTTGTAGCAGTGCTCCGCTGGGCTGGGCATCTCTTGGGGGCTGGGGTGGGACTGGACATGAGTCTTGTGGCAGTGCTCCGCAGGGCTGGGCATCTCTTGGTGGCAGAGGTGGGACTGGACATGAGTCTTGTAGCAGTGCTCCACAGGGCTGGGCATCTCTTGGTGGCAGGGGTGGGACTGGACATGAGTCTTGTAGCAGTGCTCCGCTGGGGTGGGACTGGACATGAGTCTTGTAGCAGTGCTCCACAGGGCTGGGCATCTCTTGGTGGCAGGGGTGGGACTGGACATGAGTCTTGTGGCAGTGCTCCACAGGGCTGGGCATCTCTTGGGGGCAGGGGTGGGACTGGACATGAGTCTTGTAGCAGTGCTCCGCTGGGCTGGGCATCTCTTGGTGGCAGGGGTGGGACTGGACATGAGTCTTGTGGCAGTGCTCCACAGGGCTGGGCATCTCTTGGGGGCAGGGGTGGGACTGGACATGAGTCTTGTAGCAGTG
Source organism: Engystomops pustulosus (assembly GCF_040894005.1). Lineage (NCBI taxonomy): Eukaryota > Metazoa > Chordata > Amphibia > Anura > Leptodactylidae > Engystomops > Engystomops pustulosus. The sequence continues at coordinate 12,500 of NW_027284973.1, forward strand.
CTCCACAGGGCTGGGCATCTCTTGGTGGCAGGGGTGGGACTGGACATGAGTCTTGTGGCAGTGCTCCACAGGGCTGGGCATCTCTTGGGGGCAGGGGTGGGACTGGACATGAGTCTTGTAGCAGTGCTCCACAGGGCTGGGCATCTCTTGGTGGCCGTGTCAGCAGAACTATTTGACATGGATTGTTTTCTCTGAAATCTTGTTATAAACTAATATTTATAGACTCGAGGACTCTGGAAGGTTCCAGGGTAGCAGCCAATAGGGCAGCCTGCACGGACAGCAATTATATAATTCTAATACATGAATACGAATGATTAGACACTTCATGCCCTGGAGGACCACTGTGTGCTGGTGCACAATACAGACCAGGAACATTGCGGGGGGCAGGCTGGGGGAGTTACAGAGCCCAGCAGGGTGGTCCCTCCAGAATACCTGACCAGAATGGAGTAATAATCACATAAACTCAGTACAAGGTCAAAACCAAAATATTCTTTATTAAAGCGTCAAGGAAATCCACATCTGTGTGACCTTCAGAGACCGAGGGATGATGGACAAAAACAATCAGCACATTAAACACATTGTGTGAGAGGAAGCAACAAGTATAGATAATGTACAGTCCATCTGGATGATGAGCTCATCAGTACACATGGTATACAAGATTTCCAGAGCATATCCATAGTATACAAGCCATCCAGAGCATATCCATAGTATACAAGCCATCCAGAGCATATCCATAGTATACAAGCCATCCAGAGCATATCCATAGTATACAAGACATCCAGAGCATATCCATAATATACAAGACATCTAGAGCATATCCATAGTATACAAGCCATCCAGAGCATATCCATAGTATACAAGACATCCAGAGCATATCCATAGTATACAAGCCATCCAGAGCATATCCATAATATACAAGACATCCAGAGCATATCCATAATATACAAGACATCCAGAGCATATCCATAATATACAAGACATCCAGAGCACATCCATAGTATACAAGACATCCAGAGCATATCCATAGTATACAAGACATCCAGAGCATATCCATAGTATACAAGACATCCAGAGCATATCCAGAGCATATCCATAATATACAAGATATCCATAGCATATCCATAGTATACAAGACATCCAGAGCACATCCATAGTATACAAGACATCCAGAGCATATCCATAGTATACAAGACATCCAGAGCATATCCATAGTATACAAGATATCCAGAGCATATCCATAGTATACAAGACATCCAGAGCACATCCATAATATACAAGATATCCATAGCATATCCATAGTATACAAGACATCCAGAGCATATCCATAGTATACAAGACATCCAGAGCATATCCATAGTATACAAGACATCCAGAGCATATCCATAGTATACAAGATATCCAGAGCATATCCATAGTATACAAGACATCCAGAGCATATCCATAGTATACAAGATTTCCAGAGCATATCCATAGTATACAAGACATCCAGAGCATATCCATAGTATACAAGACATCCAGAGCATATCCATAGTATACAAGCCATCCAGAGCATATCCATAATATACAAGATATCCAGAGCATATCCATAATATACAAGACATCCAGAGCATATCCATAATATACAAGACATACAGAGCATATCCATAGTATAAAAGACATCCAGAGCATATCCATAATATACAAGACATCCAAAGCACATCCATAGTATACAAGACATCCAGAGCATATCCATAGTATACAAGACATCCAGAGCATATCCATAGTATACAAGACATCCAGAGCATATCCAGAGCATATCCATAATATACAAGATATCCATAGCATATCCATAGTATACAAGACATCCAGAGCACATCCATAGTATACAAGACATCCAGAGCATATCCATAGTATACAAGACATCCAGAGCATATCCATAGTATACAAGATATCCAGAGCATATCCATAGTATACAAGACATCCAGAGCATATCCAGAGCATATCCATAATATACAAGATATCCAGAGCATATCCATAGTATACAAGACATCCAGAGCACATCCATAGTATACAAGACATCCAGAGCATATCCATAGTATACAAGACATCCAGAGCATATCCATAGTATACAAGATATCCAGAGCATATCCATAGTATACAAGATATCCAGAGCATATCCATAGTATACAAGACATCCAGAGCATATCCATAGTATACAAGACATCCAGAGCATATCCATAATATACAAGATATCCATAGCATATCCATAGTATACAAGCCATCCAGAGCATATCCATAGTATACAAGACATCCAGAGCATATCCATAGTATACAAGATATCCAGAGCATATCCATAGTATACAAGACATCCAGAGCACATCCATAATATACAAGATATCCATAGCATATCCATAGTATACAAGACATCCAGAGCACATCCATAGTATACAAGACATCCAGAGCATATCCATAGTATACAAGACATCCAGAGTATATCCATAATATACAAGATATCCATAGCATATCCATAGTATACAAGACATCCAGAGCACATCCATAATATACAAGATATCCATAGCATATCCATAGTATACAAGACATCCAGAGCACATCCATAGTATACAAGACATCCAGAGCATATCCATAGTATACAAGACATCCAGAGCATATCCATAATATACAAGACATCCAGAGCATATCCATAGTATACAAGACATCCAGAGCATATCCATAATATACAAGATATCCATAGCATATCCATAGTATACAAGACATCCAGAGCACATCCATAGTGTACAAGACATCCAGAGCATATCCATAGTATACAAGACATCCAGAGCATATCCATAGTATACAAGATATCCAGAGCATATCCATAGTATACAAGACATCCAGAGCATATCCAGAGCATATCCATAATATACAAGATATCCAGAGCATATCCATAGTATACAAGACATCCAGAGCATATCCATAATATACAAGACATCCAGAGCATATCCATAGTATACAAGACATCCAGAGTATATCCATAGTATACAAGACATCCAGAGTATATCCATAATATACAAGACATCCAGAGCATATCCATAGTATACAAGCCATCCAGAGCACATCCATAGTATACAAGCTATCCAGAGCATATCCATAGTATACAAGCCATCCAGAGCATATCCATAGTATACAAGATATCCATAGCATATCCATAGTATACAAGACATCCAGAGCACATCCATAGTATACAAGCTATCCAGAGCATATCCATAGTATACAAGATATCCATAGCATATCCATAGTATACAAGACATCCAGGGCATATCCATAGTATACAAGCCATCCAGAGCATATTCATAATATACAAGCCATCCAGAGCATATCCATAGTATACAAGACATCCAGAGCATATCCATAGTATACAAGCCATCCAGAGGATATCATGATGAAATGCAGCAAGCAGAGGTATAACATGCAGTATCACCGGTTTAGAGATCACTGGATCTCTAAAGTTTTGTGGGAATACAGTAAAGTAATCCATCCCGTTTTAGATTAGTTCTGGTGTGATGAAGACAAGGAATGTATCATCCATGGTACATGAAGTGCACAGCGCACGGACAACTCATTAATCTCTGTATCCGAGGAATCATTTGTTACTTACCCGGATTGCTGGTGGGGAGAGATGAAGAAGAGAGCGTCAGCACGATTGGGATAGACCAGCGTTTTGTGTACTGCAACAGCGTCCTGACCACAGAGGAAGCAGAACTACACCATCAGGCCCGGACCTTGTTTATATAGAATAGGAGAGGGAGAAATGATGTGGAAAAGGTGTGATGGGAGGTCTCCAAGATGGCCGCGCCAAACAAGGAACAGCAACTGTTGCGGGGCCAACCATGGATGCACTTCCAGTGTGTAGGGAGGTCTCCAAGATGGCCGCGCCAAGAAGGAACAGCAACTGTTGCGGGGCCAACCATGGATGCACTTCCAGTGTGTAGGGAGGTCTCCAAGATGGCCGCGCCAAGAAGGAACAGCAACTGTTGCGGGGCCAACCATGATGCACTTCCAGTGTGTCGGGAGGTCTCCAAGATGGCGCACCAACCAAGGAACAGTAAGTGATGCAGGACCGACCATAATGCATTTCCAGTGTGATGGGAGGTCTCCAAGATGGCCGCACCAAACAAGAAACAGGAAGTGATGCAGGACCGACCATAATGCATTTCCAGTGTGATGGGAGGTCTCCAAGATGGCCGCACCAAACAAGTAGCAGTAAGTGATGCGGAGCCAGCCACGATACACTCTCAGTGTGTAGGGACGTCTCCAAGATGTCCGCGCAAACCAAGAAACAGGAAGTGATGCAGGACCAACCATAATGCACTTCCAATGTGTCGGGAGGTCTCCAAGATGTCCATGCCAACCAAGGAAAAGGAAGTGATGCAAGGCCATCCATGATGCACTTCCAGTGTGTCGGGAGGTCTCCAAGATGGCGCACCAACCAAGGAACGAACAGTAAGTGATGCAGGGCAAACCATGATGCACTTCCAGTTTGTTGGGAGGTCTCCAAGATGGCTGCACCAACCAAGGAACAGAAACTGATGCAGGGCCAACCATAATGCACTTCCATTGTGATGGGAGGTCTCCAAGATGGCCGCACCAAACAAGGAACAGCAACTGTTGCTGGGCCAATCGTGATGCACTTCCAATGTGTCGGGAGGTCTCCAAGATGTCCATGCGAACCAAGGAAAAGGAAGTGATACAAGGCCATCCATGATGCACTTCCAGTGTGTCGGGAGGTCTCCAAGATGGCGCACCAACCAAGGAACAGTAAGTGATGCAGGGCAAACCATGATGCACTTCCAGTTTGTTGGGAGGTCTCCAAGATGGCAGCACAAAACAAGAAACAGGAAGTGATGCAGGACCAACCACAATGCATTTCCAGTGTGATGGGAGGTCTCCAAGATGGCCGCACCAAACAAGTAGCAGTAAGTGATGCGGAGCCAGCGATGATACACTCTCAGTGTGTAGGGAGGTCTCCAAGATGGACACGCCAACCAAGAAACAGGAAGTGATGCAGGACCAACCATAATGCATTTCCAGTGTGTAGGGAGGTCTCCAAGATGGACACGCCAACCAAGAAACAGGAAGTGATGCAGGACCAACCATAATGCATTTCCAGTGTGTAGGGAGGTCTCCAAGATGGCCGCACCAACCAAGAAACAGGAAGTGATGCAGGACCAACCATAATGCATTATCAGTGTGATGGGAGGTCTCCAAGATGGCCGCACCAAACAAGTAGCAGTAAGTGATGCGGAGCCAGCGATGATACACTCTCAGTGTGTAGGGAGGTCTCCAAGATGTCCCCGCCAACCAAGGAACCTGAAGTGATGCAAGGCCATCCATGATGCACTTCCAGTTTGTCAGGAGGTCTCCAAGATGTCCCCGCCAACCAAGGAACCTGAAGTGATGCAAGGCCATCCATGATGCACTTCCAGTTTATCAGGAGGTCTCCAAGATGGCTGCTCCAACCAAGGAACAGTAAGTGATGCATGGCAAGCCATAATGCACTTCCAGTGTGTCGGGAGGTCTCCAAGATGACCGCGCCAACCTAGGAACAGGAAGTGATGCAGGGCCAACAGTGATGCAATTCCAGTGTGTTGGGAGGTCTCCAAGATGGCTGTGCCAACCAACGAACAGAAATTGATGTGAGGCCAGCAATGTTACACTTCCAATGTGTCAGGAGGTCTCCAAGATGGCCGCACCAACCAAGGAACAGTAAGTGATGTGGGGCCATCCCCGATGCACTTCCAGTGTGTCGGGAGGTCTCCAAGATGGCCGCACCAACCAAGGAACAGTAAGTGATGTGGGGCCAGCCATGATGCACTTCCAGTGTGTCGGGAGGTCTCCAAGATGGCCGCGCCAAGCGAGGAACAGAAAGTGATGCAGGGCAAACCATGATGCACTTCCAGTGTGTATGGAGGTCTCCAAGATGACCGCCCCAACCAAGGCACAGTAAGTGATGAGGGGCCAACCATGGATGCATTTCCAGTGTGTCAGGAGGACTCCAAGATGGCCATGCTAACCAAGGAACCGGACTAGATACAGGGCCAAACGTGTTGCACTTCCAGTGTCGGGAGGTCTGCAAGATGGCTGCGCCAACCAAGGAACAGCAAGTGATGCAGGGCCAACAATGGATGCACTTCCAGAGTTTCGGAAGGTCTTTAAGATGGCCACAACAACCAAGAAACAGGAAGTGATGCGGGGCCAACCATGATGCACTTCCAGTGTGTCGGGAGGTTTCCAAGATGATCGAACCAACCAAGGAGTAGGAACAGATGCGGGGCCAGCTACTATGCACTTCCGGTTAACTCTTTTGTTGCAGGGAAGTGTCTCATCAGAAAAAGAAGACCGTTGCTGAAGCCTGAAGAATTAGCAAGAAGTTCAAGATGGTAGCGGCAACCAAGGAACAGGAAATGATACAGGGCCAACCGTGATGTTCTTCCAGTGTGTCAGGAAGTCTCCAAGATGGCTGCGCCAACTAAGGAACAGGAACTGATGCAGGGCCAACCATGATGCACTTCCAGTGTGTAGGGAGGTCTCTCCGATGGCCCCGCCAACTAAGGAACAGGACAGGTGCGGGACCAACAGCAATGCCCTTCCAGTGTGTCGGGAGGTCTTAAAGATGGCCGCGCCAACCAAGGAACAGGAACTGATGCAGGCCCAACCCTGATGTACTTCCAGTGTGTTGGGAGATCTTAAAGATGCCCGCGCCAACCACGGAGCAGGAATTGATGCGGGGCCAACCATGATGCACTTTTAGTCTTTTGGGAGGCCATCAAGATGGCAGCGGTAACCAAAAGACCAAGAAATGATACAGGGCCAAGCATGATGCACGTCCAGTGTGTCAGGAGGTCTCCAAGACGGCCGCACCAACCAAGGAACAAGTGGGGGTTCAGAGCCAACCATGATGCACTTCCAGTGTGTGTCGGGAGGTCTTCAAGATGGCCGTGCCAACCAAGACATCGGAAGTGATGAGGGGCCAACCATGGATGCTCTTCCAGTGTGTCAGCAGGACTCCAAAATGGCCGCACCAACCAATGAGCAGGAACACATACTGGGCCAAACATTATGCACTTCCAGTGTGTCGGAAGGTCTCTAAGATGGCCGCGCCAACTAAGGAACAGGAAGTGATGCAGGGCCAACGGTGATGCACTTCCAGTGTGTTGGGAGGTCTCCAAGATGGCTGCTCCAACTAAAAAACAGGAGAAGTGCAGGGCCAACCGTGATGCACTTACAGTGTGTCGGGAGGTCTCCAAGATGGCCGCGCCAACCAAGGAACAAGAAGTGATGCAGAGCCAACTGTGATGCACTTCTATTGTGTTGGGAGGTCTCCAAAATTGCCACCCCAAACAAGAAACAGCTAGTGTTGTGGGGCCAATAGTGATGCACATCCAGTGTGTCGGGAGGTCTCCAGGTCGGCCTAGCCAACTAAGGAACAGGAACTGATGCAGGGCCAACCGTGATTCACTTCCAGTATTTCGGGAGGTCTCCAAGATGGCCGCGCCAACCAAGGAACAGGAAGTGATGCAGGGCCAACCTTGATGCAATTCCAGTGTGTTGGGAGGTCTCCCAGATAGCCGTGGCAACTAAGGAACAGGATGGGTACGGGCCAACCGTGATACACTTCCAGTGTCGGAAGGTCTCCAAGATGGCCGCACCAACCAAGAAACAGGAAGTAATGCAGGGCCAACCATGATGCACTTCCAGTGTGTTGGGGGGTCTACAAGATGACCGCGCCAAACAAGGCACAGGAAGTGATACAGGGCCAATAGTGATGCTCTTCCAGTGCTCCGAGAGGTCTCAAAGATGGCCGCGCCAACCAAGAAACAGGAAGTGATGTGGGGCCAATAGTAATGCACTTCCAGTGTGTCGGGAGGTCTCCAAAATGGCCTAGCCAACTAAGGAACAGGAAGTAATGCAGCGCCAATCGTGATGCACATCCAGTGTGTCGGGAGGTCTCCAAGATGCCCGCGCCAACCAAGGAATAGGAAGTGATATAGGGCCAACCGTGTTGCACCTCCGGTTACCTCTTTAGTTGCAGAGAAGTGTCCCAACTGGGACAGAAAAAGAAGAAGAACGTTGTTCGAGCCTGAAGTATTAGCAAGAAGTTCAAGATGGCCGTGGCAACTAAGGAACAGTATCAGAGATGACCATAAGGGTCTTTGGATACATGAGGCTTTAACCATCTTTATCCGCGTTGTAAAGGTGAGTTTGAATTATTTGAGTCTTTTCTTCCAGCTCTGGAATGGAGTAACACAGGAAAGACACACTGTCCTTGCTGAAGATTAGCTCAAGACTGCTTTATTCTCTTTGCACTGAAACTCTTATATGGTAAGTCATAACACACTCTGCAAGTACACAAGCGCGCAATACTATTGGGTGGTTTGACCCTGGAAATGCAACACTATTGGATAGTAGCACACAAAGGAATGTAGAACCATTGGCTGTCTTCACATAAACAAAATGCCCCGGTGCTCCCCTGAATACCTTCCCCTAGGTCAGTGATGGCAAACCTTTTAGACACGGAGTGCCCAAACTACAACCAAAACCCACGTATTTTTCGCAAAGTGCCAATGCGCCAATTTAAGCCGTAACTTATTACTGCCTGCTTTTTCACAGGTTTAAATTGTATAGGCACCCAAGGACCCCAACACAGTAGAAAGAAGGAGTAGAAGAAGAAGTTTGGATTATCATTGTAGCTTCCTTCTGGGGTCCTGGGCTGCCTGGACTGCAAGAGGCCTTGAGTCCTGTCTGGCAAACTCTACCCTGGGGTGATGGCCCGGGTGCCCATAAAGAGGGCTCTGAGTGCCACCTCTGGCACCCGTGCCATAGGTTCGCCACCACTGCCCTAGGTGGTGCTAGCGAGGGGGTCATTTACTAAGGGCCCGATTCGCGTTTTTCCGACGTGTTACCCGAATATTTCTGATTTGTGCCGATTGAATTGCCCCGGGATTTTGGCGCACGCGATCGGATTGTGGCGCATCGGCTCTGGCATGCACGCGACGGAAATCGGGGGACGTGGCCGAACGAAAACCCGACGGATTCGGGAAAAAACGCTGCATTTAATAACCGAAAATGTGTCGCTTGGGACGCGCTCACCTTCACCTGGTCCAGCTCGGTGTATTCCGGCGCGTTCCGATGCTTTTCAGCGCAGCAGCGCCACCTGGTGGACGGCGGAGGTACTACCTTCATAAATCCCGTCCGGACCCGAATCCTGTTCAGAGAACGCGCCGCTGGATCGCGAATGGGCCGGGTAAGTAAATCTGTCCCTTTGTGTGCTGAGGGGCGAACCCCACCCAAACTTTAGTTTTCACTACACAAAGTTATGTAAATTGAATGCTGAGTCTTTAAAATGTGTGACAGTATGTAAGATGGCATTCAAGACCAGTGTGATATCCTTAACAACAGGAACTGATACGGGACCAACCATGATGCACTTCCAGCATGTCGGCAGGTCTCCAAGATGGTTGCATCAACCATGGAACAGGAATTGATGCGGGGCCAACCGTGATGCACTTTCAGTGTGTTGGGAGATCTCCCAGATGCCCGCGCCAATCAAGGAACAGGAAGTGGTCGAGCCAACCAAGGAACAGGAACTGATGTGGGATCAATCGTGATGCACTTCCAGTGAGTCAGGAGGACTCAGAGATGGCCGTGCCAACCAAGGTACAGGAAGTGATGCAGTGCCAACTATGATGCACTTCCGGTTAACTCTTTAGTTGCAGGGAAGTGTCCCATCTGGGACAGAAAAAGAAGAAGAATGTTGCTGAAGCCTGAAGTATTAGCAAGAAGTTCAAGATGGCTGCATCAACCATGGAACAGGAAGTGATGCGGGGCAAACCGTGATGCACTTCCAGTGTGTCGGGAGGTCACCAAGATGGTGGAGCAAACCAAGGAGCAGATGGCGGTCCAAACGTGATGGACTTCCAGTGTGTTGGGAGGTCTCCAAGATGGCCGCACTAACCAAGGAGCAGGAACAGATGCAGGGCCAATCATGATGCAATTCCGGTTAAATCTTTAGTTGCAGAGAAGTGTCCCATCTGGGAGAAGAACGTTGCTGGAGACGGAAGTATTAGTTAGAAGTTACTATAAATGGCAATGAAGAATAATAAAAGGATGTGGATGGTGGAGATAAGGGAAATATGAACACATTAGAATATATAATATATTCTACACAAACATACATTCATGCATATACACCTATATATACATTACTTTAGAAATAGTGGGGTGACATTACTCAAAGATGAGAGGGTTTCATCACACATCTAAAAAATATTAGGATCATAGGAGAGAAAAACGAGATGCGTATAGATGACAAAAATATGAACTTTATTGGTATAACATTTAAAACATACTTAAAAACCCAAGAAAGGATTGGGTGCATATCACAAAGGCTCCCCAGAGCAACCTCATGCATAAACGGTATACAAACCGTGAGGAATACAGTACATAAGCAAAAAGTTGTAAAAAGTGCACACAGATATAAACTAGGACCAAGGAATATAGTTGGAAATATCAAAAAATGTATATATATATCAAAAAGTATATTATATCATACAATCAGTGTATACCAAGGTCCAAATAGCAGCAAATAAATACATAAAGTGCAAAGTTACATTACCAATTTAAAAAGGTGCGATCCGGGGAGAGAAAGATGCCCCACGCGTATCGCCCGGCTCCCCTGACGAAGCCCGCTGAGCCGGGCGATACGCGTGGGGCATCTTTCTCTCCCCGGATCGCACCTTTTTAAATTGGTAATGTAACTTTGCACTTTATGTATTTATTTGCTGCTATTTGGACCTTGGTATACACTGATTGTATGATATAATATACTTTTTGATATATATATACATTTTTTGATATTTCCAACTATATTCCTTGGTCCTAGTTTATATCTGTGTGCACTTTTTACAACTTTTTGCTTATGTACTGTATTCCTCACGGTTTGTATACCGTTTATGCATGAGGTTGCTCTGGGGAGCCTTTGTGATATGCACCCAATCCTTTCTTGGGTTTTTAAGTATGTTTTAAATGTTATACCAATAAAGTTCATATTTTTGTCATCTATACGCATCTCGTTTTTCTCTCCTATGATCCACCTATATATACATACACATATGTATACATACTTATACACACATATATATACATATCTGTCTGAAGGAAATGTCTCTGTGTATCGTATGTGTAAGTAAAACCCACCAGTACCCACCATTACCTTCCAGTACCCACCAATACCTTCCAGTACCCACCATTACCTTCCAGTACCCACCATTACCTTCCAGTACCCACCAATACCTTCCAGTACCCACCAATACCTTCCAGTACCCACCATTACCTTCCAGTACCCACCAATACCTTCCAGTACCCACCAATACCTTCCAGTACCCACCAATACCTTCCAGTACCCACCAATACCTTCCAGTACCCACCATTACCTTCCAGTACCCACCAATACCTTCCAGTACCCACCATTACCTTCCAGTACCCACCAATACCTTCCAGTACCCACCAATACCTTCCAGTACCCACCAATACCTTCCAGTACCCACCATTACCTTCCAGTACCCACCAATACCTTCCAGTACCCACCATTACCTTCCAGTACCCACCATTACCTTCCAGTACCCACCATTAACTTCCAGTACCCACCAATACCTTCCAGTACCCACCATTACCTTCCAGTACCCACCATTACCTTCCAGTACCCACCAATACCTTCCAGTACCCACCAATACCTTCCAGTACCCACCATTACCTTCCAGTACCCACCAATACCTTCCAGTACCCACCATTACCCTCAAGTACCCATCAGCACCCTCCAGTAGAGACAATTGATGCACCTGTGGCCTATTATTTGTGCATCTGTAAAGAAGGGACATCAGAAAATATTCTTCTCATGGTAGAGGGGACGTGAGCTGCGATGTGGTGCGGGTGTAGGTCACCACGATGCCTACAATGTGCTACTTGTAATAACGGGGGAAGCACCCTGTGAAGGCTTCTGGGGGTCAAATTGATCAAAACGCCTGGCCCCTTAAGAGAGTTTGTTCTGTGGGACTTGTTCTACAACCTGGGGCAGTGAGTGTTGTGGTGGGGTAGAAGCAGCCGGTGGCGTCAGATCCATCAGATCCTCGGTGTCACCCACATACACGGGTCCACATGGGTATTTAAGACGAGTTACAGAATCTTATAGCCGCTGTGCGGGTGCTACGCTCACCTCAGAACATTATTGCGTTGGACACAGGATAGACGGGGCCCAATATCAGCTCTGACTAATTTCTCTCGAAGGTTAGGAATTCTCCTGGTAAGAAGGGAACAGAGTGGGCCGGTGGGTTCTAGTCTGTAGATGGGCAAAGACTCTGAGTTTCAGAATTTGTCGCACATCTCTCATGTTCTTGTCTGAGTCTTAGTCGGGTCTTCTCCCTCCCGGCCCCGCCCTGCACATCACCTTCTCCCTCCCTCCCAGCCCCGCCCTGCACATCACCTTCTCCCTCCCTCCCAGCCCCGCCCTGCACATCACCTTCTCCCTCCAGGCCCCGCCCTGCACATTCCCTTCTCCTTCCCGGCCCCGCACATTCCCTTCTCCTTCCCGGCCCTGCACATCACCTTCTCCCTCCCGGCCCCGCACATCACCTTCTCCCTCCCGGCCCCGCCCTGCACATCACCTTCTCCCTCCCGGCCCCGCCCTGCACATTACCTTCTCCCTGCCTCCCAGCCCCGGACATCACCTTCTCCCTCCCGTCCCGGCCCCGCCCTGCACATCACCTTCTCCCCCCCTCCCAGCCCTGCACATCACCTTCTCCCTGCCAGCCCCTACCTGCACATCACCTTCTCCCCCCCCCCCGCCCTGCACATCACCTTCTCCTTCCCAGCCCCGCCCTGCATATCACCTTCTTCCTCCATGCCCCGCCCTGCACATCACCTTCTTCCTCCATGCCCCGCCCTACACATCACCTTCTCCCTCCCAGCCCCGCCCTACACATCACCTTCTCCCTCGTAGGACCCGCCCTTCTCATCATCTTCCCCTTCCAGGCCCCGCCCTCTGGTGCTCTGGGGGTTGTCCTTCTGGTGGGTCGATATGGCTGTAGGACACCTGTAGTGAATAAAGTGACCTATAACATTAGGGGAGGGGGGGGGGGGTCCGGTCAATAACATAAGATAATAAATAATTAAAAAAAAAATGTAAACCAAATAAAACATTTTGAGCTTAAAGGATGAAAAGATGCCACAGGGCAACGGATGCAGCGCGGTTTATACAGATGCATTCAATTAATGTGTGATGTAAACATCAGGAGGAGATTTTCCCACTGAAGTCCAGCTCTCCCAGCCTCAGAAAGCCCCTTCCATGTAACTGGAGGTCCTGCATCCTGAGACATCACTAACCAGATCTCCTGAGGTCGGAACATGATGTCAATCACAGAAGAGGAGGCGTTTACTTCAGTTTTATACTTTCCGCCTCATTGACCTTTTATTTTTTCGTCCAGAACACTATTGACTGTCTCTCTGCCGCCTCCAGCGGCGCGTCCCCTCTCTGCCGCCTCCAGCGGCGCGTCCCCTCTCTGCCGCCTCCAGCACCATGAGGCACATTTACTTACCCGGTCCAATCGCGATCCCGCAGCACGTTCTCCGACACTGATTCGGGTTCTGCCGGGATTCACTAAGGTCGTTTGCCCGATGTCCACCAGGTGTCGCTGCGATTCGGACCCTTAGTAAATGAGCCCCCATGTCCTCTCTCTGCTAGAAATTCTAAGACTGAACATCTTGAGGCTTATTTACTAAAAGTCACGCAGCTGCACTTCAGTCGGCTTTTAGAAATTTCCGGGATTCACGCTGCTGTGACAGCTAGTTAGAAGGGGATTGTGTTGCACGCCATCAGATTTCATGCAACAGAAATCAGGGGGTGACCGTCGGATGATCCAACTGATTGAGACTGAGCACGGAATTTAACTTTAAAATTGTGTCGCATCCAATGCACTTACATGCACCAGGAAGAAGGTGAACTCCGGGGACCTGAGCGGGGAAGTGACACATGCAGGATATCGGGCGCAGGATCTTAGTGACTCCCCACACAGCACATTATACACGAACAATGCACTTACATGCACCAGGAAGAAGAAGGTGAACTCCAGGGACCTGAGCGGGGAAGTGACACATGCAGGATATGGGGCGCAGGATCTTAGTGACTCCCTGCACAGCACATTATACACGGACAATGCACTTACATGCACCAGGAAGAAGAAGGTGAACTCCAGGGACCTGAGCGGGGAAGCGACACATGCAGGATATCGGGGCACGATCTTAGTGACTCCCCGCACAGCGCATTATACACAGACAATACACTTACATGCACCAGGAAGAAGAAGGTGAACTCCAGGGACCTGAGCGGGGAAGCGACACATGCAGGATATCGGGTGCAGGATCTTAGTGACTCCCCACACAGCGCATTATACACGGACAACGCACTTACATGCACCAGGAAGAAGGTGAACTCCGGGGACCTGAGCGGGGAAGCGACACATGCAGGATATCGGGCGCAGGATCTTAGTGACTCCCCGCACAGCGCATTATACATGGACAATGCACTTACATGCACCAGGAAGAAGAAGGTGAACTCCGGGGACCTGAGCGGGGAAGTGACACATGCAGGATATCGGGCGCAGGATCTTAGTGACTCCCCACACAGCACATTATACACGAACAATGCACTTACATGCACCAGGAAGAAGAAGGTGAACTCCAGGGACCTGAGCGGGGAAGTGACACATTCAGGATATCGGGCGCAGGATCTTAGTGACTCCCCGCACAGCACATTATACACGGACAATGCACTTACATGCACCAGGAAGAAGAAGGTGAACTCCAGGGACCTGAGCGGGGAAGCGACACATGCAGGATATCGGGTGCAGGATCTTAGTGACTCCCTGCACAGCGCATTATACACGGACAATGCACTTACATGCACCAGGAAGAAGAAGGTGAACTCCGGGGACCTGAGCGGGGAAGCGACACATGCAGGATATCGGGTGCAGGATCTTAGTGAGACTTCCCGCACAGCGCATTATACACGGACAATGCACTTACATGCACCAGGAAGAAGAAGGTGAACTCCAGGGACCTGAGCGGGGAAGCGACACATGCAGGATATCGGGCGCAGGATCTTAGTGTCCTCCCTCATCCTCATAGACTGTAAGCTCTTGTGTCCTCCCCTCATCCTCATAGACTGTAAGCTCTTGTGTCCTCCCCTCATCCTCATAGACTGTAAGCTCTTGTGTCACCCCCTCATCCTCATAGACTGTAAGCTCTTGTGTCACCCCCTCATCCTCATAGACTGTAAGCTCTTGTGTCCCCCCTCATCCTCATAGACTGTAAGCTCTTGTGTCCTCCCTCATCCTCATAGACTGTAAGCTCTTGTGTCCTCCCCTCATCCTCATAGACTGTAAGCTCTTGTGTCACCCCCTCATCCTCATAGACTGTAAGCTCTTGTGTCACCCCCTCATCCTCATAGACTAATCTCTTGTGTCACCCCCTCATCCTCATAGACTGTAAGCTCTTGTGTCCTCCCTCATCCTCATAGACTGTAAGCTCTTGTTTCACCCCCTCATCCTCATAGACTGTAAGCTCTTGTGTCCCCCCTCATCCTCATAGACTGTAAGCTCTTGTGTCCTCCCTCATCCTCATAGACTGTAAGCTCTTGTGTCCTCCCCTCATCCTCATAGACTGTAAGCTCTTGTGTCCTCCCCTCATCCTCATAGACTGTAAGCTCTTGTGTCACCCCCTCATCCTCATAGACTGTAAGCTCTTGTGTCACCCCCTCATCCTCATAGACTAATCTCTGGTGTCACCCCCTCATCCTCATAGACTGTAAGCTCTTGTGTCACCCCTCATCCTCATAGACTGTAAGCTCTTGTGTCCTCCTCATCCTCATAGACTGTAAGCTCTTGTGTCCTCCCTCATCCTCATAGACTGTAAGCTCTTGTGTCCTCCCCTCATCCTCATAGACTGTAAGCTCTTGTGTCACCCCCTCATCCTCATAGACTGTAAGCTCTTGTGTCACCCCCTCATCCTCATAGACTGTAAGCTCTTGTGTCCTCCCTCATCCTCATAGACTGTAAGCTCTTGTGTCACCCCCTCATCCTCATAGACTGTAAGCTCTTGTGTCCCCCCTCATCCTCATAGACTGTAAGCTCTTGTGTCCTCCCTCATCCTCATAGACTGTAAGCTCTTGTCCTCCCCTCATCCTCATAGACTGTAAGCTCTTGTGTCACCCCCTCATCCTCATAGACTGTAAGCTCTTGTGTCACCCCCTCATCCTCATAGACTAATCTCTTGTGTCACCCCCTCATCCTCATAGACTGTAAGCTCTTGTGTCACCCCCTCATCCTCATAGACTGTAAGCTCTTGTGTCCTTCCCTCATAGACTGTAAGCTCTTGTGTCACCCCTCATCCTCATAGACTGTAAGCTCTTGTGTCACCCCTCATCCTCATAGACTGTATGCTCTTGTGTCCTCCCCTCATCCTCATAGACTGTAAGCTCTTGTGTCCTCCCCTCATCCTCATAGACTGTAAGCTCTTGTGTCCCCCTCATCCTCATAGACTGTAAGCTCTTGTGTCACCCCCTCATCCTCATAGACTGTAAGCTCTTGTGTCACCCCCTCATCCTCATAGACTGTAAGCTCTTGTGTCCTCCCTCATCCTCATAGACTGTAAGCTCTTGTGTCACCCCCTCATCCTCATAGACTGTAAGCTCTTGTGTCCTCCCTCATCCTCATAGACTGTAAGCTCTTGTGTCACCCCCTCATCCTCATAGACTGTAAGCTCTTGTGTCCTCCCTCATCCTCATAGACTGTAAGCTCTTGTGTCACCCCCTCATCCTCATAGACTGTAAGCTCTTGTGTCACCCCTCATCCTCATAGACTGTAAGCTCTTGTGTCCTCCCTCATCCTCATAGACTGTAAGCTCTTGTGTCCTCCCTCATCCTCATAGACTGTAAGCTCTTGTGTCCTCCCCTCATCCTCATAGACTGTAAGCTCTTGTGTCACCCCCTCATCCTCATAGACTGTAAGCTCTTGTGTCACCCCCTCATCCTCATAGACTGTAAGCTCTTGTGTCCTCCCTCATCCTCATAGACTGTAAGCTCTTGTGTCCTCCCTCATCCTCATAGACTGTAAGCTCTTGTGTCCTCCCCTCATCCTCATAGACTGTAAGCTCTTGTGTCCTCCCCTCATCCTCATAGACTGTAAGCTCTTGTGTCCTCCCCTCATCCTCATAGACTGTAAGCTCTTGTGTCCCCCTCATCCTCATAGACTGTAAGCTCTTGTGTCACCCCTCATCCTCATAGACTGTAAGCTCTTGTGTCCCGCCTCATCCTCATAGACTGTAAGCTCTTGTGTCCTCCCCTCATCCTCATAGACTGTAAGCTCTTGTGTCCTCCCCTCATCCTCATAGACTGTAAGCTCTTGTGTCCTCCCCTCATCCTCATAGACTGTAAGCTCTTGTGTCCCGCCTCATCCTCATAGACTGTAAGCTCTTGTGTCCCGCCTCATCCTCATAGACTGTAAGCTCTTGTGTCCTCCCCTCATCCTCATAGACTGTAAGCTCTTGTGTCCTCCCCTCATCCTCATAGACTGTAAGCTCTTGTGTCCTCCCCTCATCCTCATAGACTGTAAGCTCTTGTGTCCTCCCCTCATCCTCATAGACTGTAAGCTCTTGTGTCCTCCCCTCATCCTCATAGACTGTAAGCTCTTGTGTCCTCCCCTCATCCTCATAGACTGTAAGCTCTTGTGTCCTCCCCTCATCCTCATAGACTGTAAGCTCTTGTGTCCCGCCTCATCCTCATAGACTGTAAGCTCTTGTGTCCTCCCCTCATCCTCATAGACTGTAAGCTCCTGTGTCCCTCCTCATCCCCATAGACTGTAAGCTCTTGTGTCCTCCCCTCATCCTCATAGACTGTAAGCTCTTGTGTCACCCCTCATCCTCATAGACTGTAAGCTCTTGTGTCCCGCCTCATCCTCATAGACTGTAAGCTCTTGTGTCACCCCCTCATCTTCATAGACTGGAAGCTCTTGTGTCATCCCCTCATCCTCATAGACTGTGAGCTCTTGTGTCCTCCCCTCATCCTCATAGACTGTAAGCTCTTGTGTCCCGCCTCATCCTCATAGACTGTAAGCTCTTGTGTCCTCCCTCATCCTCATAGACTGTAAGCTCTTGTGTCCTCCCTCATCCTCATAGACTGTAAGCTCTTGTGCCCCCCCCTCATCCTCATAGACTGTAAGCTCTTGTGTCCTCCCCTCATCCTCATAGACTGTAAGCTCTTGTGTCCTCCTCATCCTCATAGACTGTAAGCTCTTGTGTCCCCCCTCATCCTCATAGACTGTAAGCTCTT
The DNA here is from genome assembly GCF_040894005.1 of Engystomops pustulosus. Lineage (NCBI taxonomy): Eukaryota > Metazoa > Chordata > Amphibia > Anura > Leptodactylidae > Engystomops > Engystomops pustulosus. The sequence continues at coordinate 30,912 of NW_027284973.1, forward strand.
GTGTCCCGCCTCATCCTCATAGACTGTAAGCTCTTGTGTCCTCCCCTCATCCTCATAGACTGTAAGCTCTTGTGTCACCCCCTCATCCTCATAGACTGTAAGCTCTTGTGTCCCCCCTCATCCTCATAGACTGTAAGCTCTTGTGTCCTCCCTCATCCTCATAGACTGTAAGCTCTTGTGTCCTCCCCTCATCCTCATAGACTGTAAGCTCTTGTGTCCTCCCCTCATCCTCATAGACTGTAAGCTCTTGTGTCACCCCCTCATCCTCATAGACTGTAAGCTCTTGTGTCACCCCCTCATCCTCATAGACTAATCTCTGGTGTCACCCCCTCATCCTCATAGACTGTAAGCTCTTGTGTCACCCCTCATCCTCATAGACTGTAAGCTCTTGTGTCCTCCTCATCCTCATAGACTGTAAGCTCGTGTCCTCCCTCATCCTCATAGACTGTAAGCTCTTGTGTCCTCCCCTCATCCTCATAGACTGTAAGCTCTTGTGTCACCCCCTCATCCTCATAGACTGTAAGCTCTTGTGTCACCCCCTCATCCTCATAGACTGTAAGCTCTTGTGTCCTCCCTCATCCTCATAGACTGTAAGCTCGTGTCACCCCCTCATCCTCATAGACTGTAAGCTCTTGTGTCCCCCCTCATCCTCATAGACTGTAAGCTCTTGTGTCCTCCCTCATCCTCATAGACTGTAAGCTCTTGTCCTCCCCTCATCCTCATAGACTGTAAGCTCTTGTGTCACCCCCTCATCCTCATAGACTGTAAGCTCTTGTGTCACCCCCTCATCCTCATAGACTAATCTCTTGTGTCACCCCCTCATCCTCATAGACTGTAAGCTCTTGTGTCACCCCCTCATCCTCATAGACTGTAAGCTCTTGTGTCCTTCCCTCATAGACTGTAAGCTCTTGTGTCACCCCTCATCCTCATAGACTGTAAGCTCTTGTGTCACCCCTCATCCTCATAGACTGTATGCTCTTGTGTCCTCCCCTCATCCTCATAGACTGTAAGCTCTTGTGTCCTCCCCTCATCCTCATAGACTGTAAGCTCTTGTGTCCCCCTCATCCTCATAGACTGTAAGCTCTTGTGTCACCCCCTCATCCTCATAGACTGTAAGCTCTTGTGTCACCCCCTCATCCTCATAGACTGTAAGCTCTTGTGTCCTCCCTCATCCTCATAGACTGTAAGCTCTTGTGTCACCCCCTCATCCTCATAGACTGTAAGCTCTTGTGTCCTCCCTCATCCTCATAGACTGTAAGCTCTTGTGTCACCCCCTCATCCTCATAGACTGTAAGCTCTTGTGTCCTCCCTCATCCTCATAGACTGTAAGCTCTTGTGTCACCCCCTCATCCTCATAGACTGTAAGCTCTTGTGTCACCCCTCATCCTCATAGACTGTAAGCTCTTGTGTCCTCCCTCAACCTCATAGACTGTAAGCTCTTGTGTCCTCCCTCATCCTCATAGACTGTAAGCTCTTGTGTCCTCCCCTCATCCTCATAGACTGTAAGCTCTTGTGTCACCCCCTCATCCTCATAGACTGTAAGCTCTTGTGTCACCCCCTCATCCTCATAGACTGTAAGCTCTTGTGTCCTCCCTCATCCTCATAGACTGTAAGCTCTTGTGTCCTCCCTCATCCTCATAGACTGTAAGCTCTTGTGTCCTCCCCTCATCCTCATAGACTGTAAGCTCTTGTGTCCTCTTCTCATCCTCATAGACTGTAAGCTCTTGTGTCCTCCCCTCATCCTCATAGACTGTAAGCTCTTGTGTCCCCCTCATCCTCATAGACTGTAAGCTCTTGTGTCACCCCTCATCCTCATAGACTGTAAGCTCTTGTGTCCCGCCTCATCCTCATAGACTGTAAGCTCTTGTGTCCTCCCCTCATCCTCATAGACTGTAAGCTCTTGTGTCCTCCCCTCATCCTCATAGACTGTAAGCTCTTGTGTCCTCCCCTCATCCTCATAGACTGTAAGCTCTTGTGTCCCGCCTCATCCTCATAGACTGTAAGCTCTTGTGTCCCGCCTCATCCTCATAGACTGTAAGCTCTTGTGTCCTCCCCTCATCCTCATAGACTGTAAGCTCTTGTGTCCTCCCCTCATCCTCATAGACTGTAAGCTCTTGTGTCCTCCCCTCATCCTCATAGACTGTAAGCTCTTGTGTCCTCCCCTCATCCTCATAGACTGTAAGCTCTTGTGTCCTCCCCTCATCCTCATAGACTGTAAGCTCTTGTGTCCTCCCCTCATCCTCATAGACTGTAAGCTCTTGTGTCCCGCCTCATCCTCATAGACTGTAAGCTCTTGTGTCCTCCCCTCATCCTCATAGACTGTAAGCTCCTGTGTCCCTCCTCATCCCCATAGACTGTAAGCTCTTGTGTCCTCCCCTCATCCTCATAGACTGTAAGCTCTTGTGTCACCCCTCATCCTCATAGACTGTAAGCTCTTGTGTCCCGCCTCATCCTCATAGACTGTAAGCTCTTGTGTCACCCCCTCATCTTCATAGACTGGAAGCTCTTGTGTCATCCCCTCATCCTCATAGACTGTGAGCTCTTGTGTCCTCCCCTCATCCTCATAGACTGTAAGCTCTTGTGTCCCGCCTCATCCTCATAGACTGTAAGCTCTTGTGTCCTCCCCTCATCCTCATAGACTGTAAGCTCTTGTGCCCCCCCCTCATCCTCATAGACTGTAAGCTCTTGTGTCCTCCCCTCATCCTCATAGACTGTAAGCTCTTGTGTCCTCCTCATCCTCATAGACTGTAAGCTCTTGTGTCCCCCCTCATCCTCATAGACTGTAAGCTCTTGTGTCCCGCCTCATCCTCATAGACTGTAAGCTCTTGTGTCCTCCCCTCATCCTCATAGACTGTAAGCTCTTGTGTCAGATGTGTCTGAAAGCAGAACTGATCTAGTTCCCCATGACATCAGAAAGTTTCAATTTCCCACCGCGGTTTATAAAATGACAGCTGATCTCTGGTTTCCATGGTTTTACCCGAGACATTTCTGATAAATCTCCCCCTATGTCTCTCTCCATCTCACCTCACACATAAGCGTCTTATACTCATTGCCTGTAGTAACCAATCACAGCTCAGAGCTCATATTACTGACCTGTAGTAGTAACCAATCACAGCCCTGAGCTCATATTACTGACCTGTAGTAGTAACCAATCACAGCCCCGAGCTCATATTACTGACCTGTAGTAGTAACCAATCACAGCTCTGAGCTCATATTAATGACCTGTAGTAGTAACCAATCACAGCTCTGAGCTCATATTACTGACCTGTAGTAGTAACCAATCACAGCTCAGAGCTCATATTACTGACCTGTAGTAGTAACCAATCACAGCTCAGAGCTCATATTACTGACCTGTAGTAGTAACCAATCACAGCTCAGAGCTCATATTACTGACCTGTAGTAGTAACCAATCACAGCCCTGAGCTCATATTACTGACCTGTAGTAGTAACCAATCACAGCCCTGAGCTCATATTACTGACCTGTAGTAGTAACCAATCACAGTCCTGAGCTCATATTACTGACCTGTAGTAGTAACCAATCACAGCTCAGAGCTCATATTACTCACCTGTAGTAGTAACCAATCACAGCTCAGAGCTCATATTACTGACCTGTAGTAGTAACCAATCACAGCCCTGAGCTCATATTACTGACCTGTAGTAGTAACCAATCACAGCTCAGAGCTCATATTACTGACCTGTAGTAGTAACCAATCACAGCCCTGAGCTCATATTACTGACCTGTAGTAGTAACCAATCACAGCTCAGAGCTCATATTACTGACCTGTAGTAGTAACCAATCACAGCTCAGAGCTCATATTACTGACCTGTAGTAGTAACCAATCCCAGCTCAGAGCTCATATTACTGACCTGTAATAGTAACCAATCACAGCCCCGAGCTCATATTACTGACCTGTAGTAGTAACCAATCACAGCTCAGAGCTCATATTACTGACCTTTAATAGTAACCAATCACAGCTCAGAGCTCATATTACTGACCTGAAGTAACCAATCACAGCTCAGAGCTCATATTAATCACCTGTAGTAACCAATCACAGCTCAGAGCTCATATTACTGACCTGTAGTAACCAATCACAGCTCAGAGCTCATATTACTGACCTGTAGTAACCAATCACAGCTCAGAGCTCATATTACTGACCTGTAGTAACCAATCACAGCTCAGAGCTCATATTACTGACCTGTAGTAGTAACCAATCACAGCTCAGAGCTCATATTACTGACCTGTAGTAGTAACCAATCACAGCTCAGAGCTCATATTACTGACCTGTAGTAGTAACCAATCACAGCCCTGAGCTCATATTACTGACCTGTAGTAGTAACCAATCACAGCCCTGAGCTCATATTAATGACCTGTAGTAGTAACCAATCACAGCTCTGAGCTCATATTACTGACCTGTAGTAGTAACCAATCACAGCCCTGAGCTCATATTACTGACCTGTAGTAGTAACCAATCACAGTCCTGAGCTCATATTACTGACCTGTAGTAGTAACCAATCACAGCTCAGAGCTCATATTACTGACCTGTAGTAGTAACCAATCACAGCTCAGAGCTCATATTACTGACCTGTAGTAGTAACCAATCACAGCCCTGAGCTCATATTACTGACCTGTAGTAGTAACCAATCACAGCTCAGAGCTCATATTACTGACCTGTAGTAGTAACCAATCACAGCTCAGAGCTCATATTACTGACCTGTAGTAGTAACCAATCACAGCTCAGAGCTCATATTACTGACCTGTAGTAGTAACCAATCACAGCTCAGAGCTCATATTACTGACCTGTAGTAGTAACCAATCACAGCTCAGAGCTCATATTACTGACCTGTAGTAGTAACCAATCACAGCTCAGAGCTCATATTACTGACCTGTAGTAGTAACCAATCACAGCTCAGAGCTCATATTACTGACCTGTAATAGTAACCAATCACAGCCCCGAGCTCATATTACTGACCTGAAGTAACCAATCACAGCTCAGAGCTCATATTAATCACCTGTAGTAACCAATCACAGCTCAGAGCTCATATTACTGACCTGTAGTAACCAATCACAGCTCAGAGCTCATATTACTGACCTGTAGTAACCAATCACAGCTCAGAGCTCATATTACTGACCTGTAGTAACCAATCACAGCTCAGAGCTCATATTACTGACCTGTAGTAACCAATCACAGCTCAGAGCTCATATTACTGACCTGTAGTAACCAATCACAGCTCAGAGCTCATATTACTGACCTGTAGTAACCAATCACAGCTCAGAGCTCATATTACTGACCTGTAGTAGTAACCAATCACAACCCTGAGCTCATATTACTAACCTGTAGTAGTAACCAATCACAGCCCTGAGCTCATATTACTGACCTGTAGTAGTAACCAATCACAGCTCAGAGCTCATATTACTGACCTGTAATAGTAACCAATCACAGCTCATATTACTGACCTGTAGTAGTAACCAATCACAGCTCAGAGCTCATATTACTGACCTGTAGTAGTAACCATCACAGCCCTGAGCTCATATTATTGACCTGTAGTAGTAACCAATCACAGCTCAGAGCTCATATTACTGACCTGTAGTAGTAACCAATCACAGCTCAGAGCTCATATTACTGACCTGTAGTAGTAACCAATCACAACTCAGAGCTCATATTACTGACCTGTAGTAGTAACCAATCACAGCTCAGAGCTCATATTACTGACCTGTAATAGTAACCAATCACAGCTCATATTACTGACCTGTAGTAGTAACCAATCACAGCTCAGAGCTCATATTACTGACCTGTAGTAACCAATCACAGCTCAGAGCTCATATTACTGACCTGTAATAGTAACCAATCACAGCTCAGAGCTCATATTACTGACCTGTAATAGTAACCAATCACAGCCCTGAGCTCATATTACTGACCTGTAGTAGTAACCAATCACAGCTCAGAGCTCATATTACTGACCTGTAGTAGTAACCAATCACAGCCCTGAGCTCATATTAATGACCTGTAGTAGTAACCAATCACAGCTCAGAGCTCATATTACTGACCTGTAGTAGTAACCAATCACAGCCCTGAGCTCATATTACTGACCTGTAGTAGTAACCAATCACAGCTCTGAGCTCATATAACTGACCTGTAGTAGTAACCAATCACAACTCAGAGCTCATATTACTGACCTGTAGTAGTAACCAATCACAGCTCAGAGCTCATATTACTGACCTGTAATAGTAACCAATCACAGCTCAGAGCTCATAATACTGACCTGTAGTAACCAATCACAGCTCAGAGCTCATATTACTGACCTGTAGTAGTAACCAATCACAGCCCTGAGCTCATATTACTGACCTGTAGTAACCAATCACAGCTCAGAGCTCATATTACTGACCTGTAGTAGTAACCAATCACAGCTCAGAGCTCATATTACTGACCTGTAGTAACCAATCACAGCTCAGAGCTCATATTAATGACCTGTGGCAGAACAGCAGCCAATCACGGCTCAGCTTCCAGCTGCCCTAGCAGCAGCAGACAATGGCTCCTGTATATGGGGGGTAATAAGTGGATTTTGGAAAGTGTGGGGTTAAAATTTTGTCCCAAAACCTGAGTCTATGATTCTCAGAGTCACAGAGAAGTGTGGTGACTGTGCACGTGATGGAATGGACGGTATTTGATGGGGGTACTGTCTATAGAATTTAGGTTTATTCCGGGACATTCTATCCTAGAGGTGGGTAACATTGTATTTTCTGCTACGTGGTCAGTAAGATGTATTATTTAGGAGCACAGTGTGGTTCATTGTACTTATTTTAGGGTTGCAGTGTGGTGATAACATCTATACTTGATACGTGAGTATATTGTATATAAGCATAGTCGGCTGTCATCCTGCCCAGAAGAAGGTGTCCGGACCCCCCCACCCCCACAAGCAAGTGGAGAGCTTCCACCATTGTGAGAGCATCAGAAACACAATCTATAAAGTGATATTTTTCTACTTTATTAGGGGTGAGGAGATTGTGGAGAGCTTGTGCCTCATCCTGCGAGCTGAGGAGCCCCTGCCGCTGCCCGCTAATGTTCAGGGCCTGTATGGCAGGAGCAGCCTTGCATCGGCGCTGTGGCAATCCCAATGGTCAGACAAGTCTCGGTCCTGCGTGACAGAAGATGGGAGGTTTAGTCTGCACTGTCTGCAGGACCACTCGGAGACGATAGGGTGGTCTGTGCATAACCAGAGGTGGAGGAGGTTGGGTAGGTAGGTGGCGCGCCTCCAGCAGTAGATTGTCCTACCTGCCTGGAGTCCAGCCCCCTCGTTACACTAGGTAATGAATCAGTGGTAGAGTCCGGCCCATCATACACCACGGGAGCCTCCACCTGGTGGCTCCTCTTCAGCTTCTTCACCTCATCACTGCTGATACAACTCAGTTGGATTTTCCTCCCAAAATAGATCTCGTTGTGGCGTTTCTTGGCGAAAGAGGCCTCTTTTTCGTCTTTGAATTTCACAATCGCCTCCCCAAGAACGCCCCCCTGACTATCACACAGCAGATCGATGTCCTCCTCCTTTACTGGAAGACCATTGAAGAATTTCTGGACGGCGCTCTTGGTGACTTTGGAGGTGAAGTTCTTGACATGGACGTAGTTCTGCTCCAGTAAGCAGGGCTCCGGGGAACTCCTCCGGTCCTCACGTTCCTTATAGACCCTGAACCTCATGCGCTCTATCAAGTCATTCATGGACCTCTTAGAGATTGGGAGGACTTTCACAGCGCGGCCCATGAAGGTGCTACCATCCAGGGTTCGTGCCTTCATGTAGTCTTTGTCGGAAGAGAACTTGGCAAAACATTCCCTGGTCCTCTTGCCATCCGTGTCCAGGAGGAAGTCTATGTGCGTCTCCAGGACAGAGGCCTCATACAAGAACTTCTTGATGTCCTCCTTCTCTGCTCTGGTGCTTAGGTTGAGGATGTGCAGATAGAATTCCTTTACATATGGTGACCACGAGCTGCTGCCGCTGCTGCTTCTTCTTCTCCTCGGTGATCTGGACCTGGATCTGTGCCGATGCCTCTCACGACTGGGAGAAGGTGGAGGTGTCCGCTGCCACATTGCAGCACGATCTCCACCGTAGTGGTCCCAATGAGCCTCGCTGGAGAGCTTCAGCCTGACTGGAGTAAAACACAGAGGTCGCATGTCCTGCTTGAGGGCTTCTTCAGCGTCATCCTTTCTGCCAAACTTGATGATGGCCTTTCCACGAATGTACTGGTCCCTGCTCCGCTGCAAACGTAAGATTTCTTCCACCTGCCGACCTTTGAAAAACTCCTCTATATCTTTTCTCGTGGCTTCAAATGACAAGCCACTAACATAGAGATAGGAGAACTCCTTGGGGGCCTCTTTCTTCTCTCCAGGGCCCAGGTTGAGGTTGTAGGACGCAGTGAGGGAGGGATCGAGGCCGATCTGGTAGATCTCCATGGCCTGTTTCATCTCCGCCTCATTGCTGTAGGACAGGTGGATGGGGGAGTCCCTCAGAAGACCATCGGTCAGGCTCAGGGCCTGGCGAGCATCTTCTAGGTTGCCAAATATAATGAAAGCCTCGCCATACTTCCCTCCGGTGATGTATACACCTCCTTTGGGAATGCTCAGTCCAGAGAAGAACTCCCGGATGTCAAGAGAGTTCGCCACAGCAGGAAGACCCTGCAAACGCACGATCAGAGACATCTTCAGGTCACCTGCAGAGAGGAAAGACACCAATGAGAGCTGTCACCTACCAGCAGGAACATACGTGATCCCTAATGAGCCACGGAACCCTATAGACACCGAGGAGTCACCTACCTCACTGATAAGTCATCCATACTGTGCCTGCGCTACACTGTCCAGCAGTCAGGGGAGAACACCACGGCTCCAGGTACCACTAATAGGTCTCATCATCATCAGTCAGGGGAGAGCACCACGGCTCCAGGTACCACTAATAGGTCTCCTCATCATCAGTCAGGGGAGAGCACCACGGCACCCCCCCTCACCTCCGAGGTACACGGCACCCGCCCCCCCTCACCCCCGAGGTACACGGCACTCCCCCCCCCCCCTCACCCCCTCGGTACACGGCACTCCCCCCCCCTCACCCCCCGAGGTACACGGCACCCCGACCCCCCTCACCCCCCGAGGTACACGGCACCCGCCCCCCCTCACCCCCCGAGGTACACGGCACTCCCCCCCTCACCCCTCGAGGTACACGGCACTCCCCCCCCCCTCACCCCTGAGGTACACGGCACTCCCCCCCCATTACCCCTGAGGTACATTGCACCCCCCCTCACCCCTGAGGTACACGGCAACCCCCCCCTCACCCCTGAGGTACACGGCACCCCCCCCCCCTCACCCCTGAGGTACACGGCACCCCCCCTCACCCCTGAGGTACACGGCACCCCGCCCCCCCTTACCCCTGAAGTACACGGCACTCCCCCCCCTCACCCCTGAGGTACACGGCACTCCCCCCCCTCACCCCTGAGGTCCACGGCACTCCCCCCCCCTCACCCCTGAGGTCCACGGCACTCCCCCCCCCATTACCCCTGAGGTACATTGCACCCCCCCCTCACCCCTGAGGTACACGGCACCCCCCCCCTCACCCCTGAGGTACACGGCACACCCCCTCACCCCTGAGGTACACGGCACACCCCCTCACCCCTGAGGTACACGGCACACCCCCTCACCCCTGAGGTACACGGCACCCCCCCCCCCTTACCCCTGAGGTACACGGCACCCCCCCCCCCTCACCCCTGAGGTACACGGCACTCCCCCCCCCCTCACCCCTGAGGTACACGGCACTCCCCCCCCCTCACCCCTGAGGTACACGGCACTCCCCCCCCCTCACCCCTGAGGTACACGGCACTCCCCCCCCCCTCACCCCTGAGGTACACGGCACTCCCCCCCCCCTCACCCCTGAGGTACACGGCACTCCCCCCCCTCACCCCTGAGGTACACGGCACCCCCCCCCCGAGGTACACGGCACTCCCCCCCTCACCCCTGAGGTACACGGCACTCCCCCCCTCACCCCTGAGGTACACGGCACTCCCCCCCCCTCACCCCTGAGGTACACGGCACCCCCCCTCACCCCTGAGGTACACGGCACTCCCCTCCTCACCCCTGAGGTACAAGGCACCCCCCCCCCCTCACCCCTGAGCTACACGGCACTCCCCCCCTCACCCCTGAGGTACACGGCACCCCCCCTCCTCACCCCTGAGGTACACGGCACCCACCCCCCTCACCCCTGAGGTACACGGCACCCCCCCCTCCTCACCCCTGAGGTACACGGCACTCCCCCCCCTCACCCCTGAGGTACACGGCACCCCCCCTCACCCCTGAGGTACACGGCACCCCCCCCTCACCCCTGAGGTACACGGCACCCCCCCCCTCACCCCTGAGGTACACGGCACTCCCCCCCCTCACCCCTGAGGTACACGGCACTCCCCCCCTCACCCCTGAGGTACACGGCACTCCCCCCCTCACCCCTGAGGTACACGGCACTCCCCCCCTCACCCCTGAGGTACACGGCACTCCCCCCCTCACCCCTGAGGTACACGGCACCCCCCCCTCCTCACCCCTGAGGAACACGGCACCCCCCCCCTCCTCACCCCTGAGGTACACGGCACCCCCCCCCCTCACCCCTGAGGTACACGGCACCCCCCCTCCTCACCCCTGAGGTACACGGCACTCTCCCCCCTCACCCCTGAGGTACACGGCACCCCCCCCCCCTCACCCCTGAGGTACACGGCACCCACCCCCCTCACCCCTGAGGTACACGGCACCCCCCCCTCCTCACCCCTGAGGAACACGGCACCCCCCCCTCCTCACCCCTGAGGAACACGGCACCCCCCCCCTCACCCCTGAGGTACACGGCACTCCCCCCCCTCACCCCTGAGGTACACGGCACCCCCCCTCCTCACCCCTGAGGTACACGGCACCCCCCCCTCCTCACCCCTGAGGTACACGGCACTCTCCCCCCTCACCCCTGAGGTACACGACACTCTCCCCCCTCACCCCTGAGGTACACGGCACTCTCCCCCCTCACCCCTGAGGTACACGGCACTCTCCCCCCTCACCCCTGAGGTACACGGCACCCCCCCCCTCACCCCTGAGGTACACGGCACTCTCCCCCCTCACCCCTGAGGTACACGGCACTCCCCCCCCTCACCCCTGAGGTACACGGCACTCCCCCCCCCCTCACCCCTGAGGTACACGGCACCCCCCCTCCTCACCCCTGAGGTACACGGCACCCCCCCCCTCACCCCTGAGGTACACGGCACTCTCCCCCCTCACCCCTGAGGTACACGGCACTCCCCCCCCCTCACCCCTGAGGTACACGGCACTCCCCCCCCCCTCACCCCTGAGGTACACGGCACCCCCCCTCCTCACCCCTGAGGTACACGGCACTCTCCCCCCCCCCCCCTCACCCCTGAGGTACACGGCACTCTCCCCCCCCCCCCCTCACCCCTGAGGTACACGGCACTCTCCCCCCTCACCCCTGAGGTACACGGCACTCCCCCCCCCTCACCCCTGAGGTACACGGCACTCCCCCCCCCCCTCACCCCTGAGGTACACGGCACCCCCCCTCACCCCTCAGGTACACGGCACCCCCCCTCACCCCTCAGGTACTGTATAAGGTATACACACACAGACACATCACTCACCGCTGTGCGGCTCCGCTCAGGCTGAGGTAACCCGGGGGAGACGCTGGGCCTCTACCTGGAGCTGCCCACCACAAACATGGCCGCTCCCGCACCCACCGCCACTCACTGCAGCCAATAGCTACTCGCTGACGTCACTGCGCCCGCCCACAAGAACCTTCCAGAAGTCTGAAGCACTGCGCGTGCGCCTCCAGCAGGGGTGCGATGACGTCACCAGTGGGAGGAGACGACACGCGCTGCCCTCCGCCATAACATCCAGGTCACATGACTGCAGGGACAATGATGAATTGTGATGTCACAGGTCACGTGACTGCGAGGACAGCTCCAGTGTCGGGGGTATACAGCTCCAGTGTCAGGTGTATATACAGCTCCAGTGTCGGGGGTATATACAGCTCCAGTGTCAGGGGTACATACAGCTCCAGTGTCGGGGGTATACAGCCCCAGTGTCAGGGGTATATACAGCTCCAGTGTCAGGGGTATACAGCTCCAGTGTCAGGGGTATATACAGCTCCAGTGTCGGGGTATACAGCTCCAGTGTCGGGGTATATACAGCTCCAGTGTCAGGGGTATATACAGCTCCAGTGTCGGGGGTATACAGCTCCAGTGTCAGGGGTATACAGCTCCAGTGTCGGGGGTATACAGCTCCAGTGTCGGGGTATATACAGCTCCAGTGTCAGGGGTATATACAGCTCCAGTGTCGGGGGTATATACAGCCCCAGTGTCAGGGGTATATACAGCTCCAGTGTCAGGGGTATACAGCTCCAGTGTCGGGGGTATACAGCTCCAGTGTCAGGAGTATACAGCTCCAGTGTCAGGAGTATACAGCTCCAGTGTCGGGGGTATATACAGCTCCAGTGTCAGGGGTATACAGCTCCAGTGTCAGGTGTATATACAGCTCCAGTGTCAGGTGTATATACAGCTCCAGTGTCGGGGGGATATACAGCTCCAGTGTCAGGTGTATATACAGCTCCAGTGTCAGGGGTATATACAGCTCCAGTGTCGGGGTATACAGCTCCAGTGTCAGGTGTATACAGCTCTAGTGTCGGGGGTATACAGCTCCAGTGTCAGGGGTATATACAGCTCCAGTGTCAGGGGTATACAGCTCCAGTGTCAGGGGTATATACAGCTCCAGTGTCAGGGGTATACAGCTCCAGTGTCGGGGGTATACAGCTCCAGTGTCGGGGGTATACAGCTCCAGTGTCAGGGGTATACAGCTCCAGTGTCAGGGGTATATACAGCTCCAGTGTCAGGGGTATACAGCTCCAGTGTCGGGGGTATATACAGCTCCAGTGTCAGGGGTATACAGCTCCAGTGTCAGGGGTATACAGCTCCAGTGTCAGGGGTATACAGCTCCAGTGTCAGGGGTATACAGCTCCAGTGTCAGGGGTATATACAGCTCCAGTGTCAGGGGTATACAGCTCCAGTGTCAGGGGTATACAGCTCCAGTGTCAGGGGTATACAGCTCCAGTGTCGGGGGTATACAGCTCCAGTGTCAGGGGTACATACAGCTCCAGTGTCGGGGGTATACAGCCCCAGTGTCAGGGGTATATACAGCTCCAGTGTCAGGGGTATACAGCTCCAGTGTCAGGGGTATATACAGCTCCAGTGTCGGGGTATACAGCTCCAGTGTCGGGGTATATACAGCTCCAGTGTCAGGGGTATATACAGCTCCAGTGTCGGGGGTATATACAGCTCCAGTGTCGGGGGTATATACAGCTCCAGTGTCAGGGGTATACAGCTCCAGTGTCGGGGGTATACAGCTCCAGTGTCGGGGTATACAGCTCCAGTGTCGGGGTATATACAGCTCCAGTGTCAGGGGTATATACAGCTCCAGTGTCGGGGGTATATACAGCTCCAGTGTCGGGGGTATATACAGCTCCAGTGTCAGGGGTATATACAGCTCCAGTGTCAGGGGTATACAGCTCCAGTGTCGGGGGTATACAGCTCCAGTGTCAGGAGTATACAGCTCCAGTGTCGGGGGTATATACAGCTCCAGTGTCAGGTGTATATACAGCTCCAGTGTCAGGGGTATATACAGCTCCAGTGTCGGGGTATACAGCTCCAGTGTCAGGAGTATACAGCTCCAGTGTCGGGGGTATATACAGCTCCAGTGTCAGGTGTATATACAGCTCCAGTGTCAGGGGTATATACAGCTCCAGTGTCGGGGTATACAGCTCCAGTGTCAGGTGTATACAGCTCTAGTGTCGGGGGTATACAGCTCCAGTGTCAGGGGTATACAGCTCCAGTGTCAGGGGTATACAGCTCCAGTGTCGGGGGTATACAGCTCCAGTGTCAGGGGTATACAGCTCCAGTGTCAGGGGTATATACAGCTCCAGTGTCAGGGGTATACAGCTCCAGTGTCGGGGGTATATACAGCTCCAGTGTCAGGGGTATACAGCTCCAGTGTCAGGGGTATACAGCTCCAGTGTCAGGGGTATACAGCTCCAGTGTCAGGGGTATACAGCTCCAGTGTCAGGGGTATATACAGCTCCAGTGTCAGGGGTATACAGCTCCAGTGTCGGGGATATACAGCTCCAGTGTCGGGGGTATATACAGCTCCAGTGTCGGGTGTATATACAGCTCCAGTGTCGGGGGTATACAGCTCCAGTGTCGGGGGTATACAGCTCCAGTGTCAGGGGTATACAGCTCCAGTGTCAGGGGTATATACAGCTCCAGTGTCAGGGATATACAGCTCCAGTGTCAGGTGTATATACAGCTCCAGTGTCGGGGGTATACAGCTCCAGTGTCGGGGGTATACAGCTCCAGTGTCGGGGGTATACAGCTCCAGTGTCAGGGGTATATACAGCTCCAGTGTCAGGGGTATACAGCTCCAGTGTCAGGTGTATATACAGCTCCAGTGTCAGGGGTATATACAGCTCCAGTGTCAGGGGTATACAGCTCCAGTGTCGGGGGTATATACAGCTCCAGTGTCAGGGGTATACAGCTCCAGTGTCAGGGGTATACAGCTCCAGTGTCAGGGGTATACAGCTCCAGTGTCAGGGGTATACAGCTCCAGTGTCAGGGGTATATACAGCTCCAGTGTCAGGGGTATACAGCTCCAGTGTCAGGGGTATACAGCTCCAGTGTCAGGGGTATACAGCTCCAGTGTCGGGGGTATACAGCTCCAGTGTCAGGGGTACATACAGCTCCAGTGTCGGGGGTATACAGCCCCAGTGTCAGGGGTATATACAGCTCCAGTGTCAGGGGTATACAGCTCCAGTGTCAGGGGTATATACAGCTCCAGTGTCGGGGTATACAGCTCCAGTGTCGGGGTATATACAGCTCCAGTGTCAGGGGTATATACAGCTCCAGTGTCGGGGGTATACAGCTCCAGTGTCAGGGGTATACAGCTCCAGTGTCGGGGGTATACAGCTCCAGTGTCGGGGTATACAGCTCCAGTGTCGGGGTATATACAGCTCCAGTGTCAGGGGTATATACAGCTCCAGTGTCGGGGGTATATACAGCTCCAGTGTCGGGGGTATATACAGCTCCAGTGTCAGGGGTATATACAGCTCCAGTGTCAGGGGTATACAGCTCCAGTGTCGGGGGTATACAGCTCCAGTGTCAGGAGTATACAGCTCCAGTGTCGGGGGTATATACAGCTCCAGTGTCAGGTGTATATACAGCTCCAGTGTCAGGGGTATATACAGCTCCAGTGTCGGGGTATACAGCTCCAGTGTCAGGAGTATACAGCTCCAGTGTCGGGGGTATATACAGCTCCAGTGTCAGGTGTATATACAGCTCCAGTGTCAGGGGTATATACAGCTCCAGTGTCGGGGTATACAGCTCCAGTGTCAGGTGTATACAGCTCTAGTGTCGGGGGTATACAGCTCCAGTGTCAGGGGTATACAGCTCCAGTGTCAGGGGTATACAGCTCCAGTGTCGGGGGTATACAGCTCCAGTGTCAGGGGTATACAGCTCCAGTGTCAGGGGTATATACAGCTCCAGTGTCAGGGGTATACAGCTCCAGTGTCGGGGGTATATACAGCTCCAGTGTCAGGGGTATACAGCTCCAGTGTCAGGGGTATACAGCTCCAGTGTCAGGGGTATACAGCTCCAGTGTCAGGGGTATACAGCTCCAGTGTCAGGGGTATATACAGCTCCAGTGTCAGGGGTATACAGCTCCAGTGTCGGGGATATACAGCTCCAGTGTCGGGGGTATATACAGCTCCAGTGTCGGGTGTATATACAGCTCCAGTGTCGGGGGTATACAGCTCCAGTGTCGGGGGTATACAGCTCCAGTGTCAGGGGTATACAGCTCCAGTGTCAGGGGTATATACAGCTCCAGTGTCAGGGATATACAGCTCCAGTGTCAGGTGTATATACAGCTCCAGTGTCGGGGGTATACAGCTCCAGTGTCGGGGGTATACAGCTCCAGTGTCGGGGGTATACAGCTCCAGTGTCAGGGGTATATACAGCTCCAGTGTCAGGGGTATACAGCTCCAGTGTCAGGTGTATATACAGCTCCAGTGTCAGGGGTATATACAGCTCCAGTGTCAGGGGTATACAGCTCCAGTGTCGGGGGGATATACAGCTCCAGTGTCAGGTGTATACAGCTCCAGTGTCGGGGGTATATACAGCTCCAGTGTCGGGGGTATACAGCTCCAGTGTCGGGGGTATACAGCTCCAGTGTCGGGGGTATACAGCTCCAGTGTCAGGGGTATATACAGCTCCAGTGTCAGGGGTATATACAGCTCCAGTGTCAGGGGTATATACAGCTCCAGTGTCGGGGGTATACAGCTCCAGTGTCGGGGGTATACAGCTCCAGTGTCGGGGGTATACAGCTCCAGTGTCGGGGGTATACAGCTCCAGTGTCGGGGGTATACAGCTCCAGTGTCGGGGGTATATACAGCTCCAGTGTCAGGGGTATATACAGCTCCAGTGTCAGGGGTATATACAGCTCCAGTGTCAGGGGTATATACAGCTCCATATACATATATGTCTCCAGCATTGGGGTTATAGATGTGGTCACACACAATGTATATGTCTCCAGCATTGGGGGTATAGATGTGTCACACACAATGTATATGTCTCCAGCATTGGGGCTATAGATGTGATCACACACAATGTATATGTCTCCAGCATTGGGGTTATAGATGTGATCACACACAATGTATATGTCTCCAGCATTGGGGCTATAGATGTGATCACACACAATGTATATGTCTCCAGCATTGGGGTTATAGATGTGTCACACACAATGTATATGTCTCCAGCATTGGGGCTATAGATGTGATCACACACAATGTATATGTCTCCAGCATTGGGGTTATAGATGTGTCACACACAATGTATATGTCTCCAGCATTGGGGTTATAGATGTGTCACACACAATGTATATGTCTCCAGCATTGGGGTTATAGATGTGTCACACACAATGTATATGTCTCCAGCATTGGGGTTATAGATGTGTCACACACAATGTATATGTCTCCAGCATTGGGGCTATAGATGTGATCACACACAATGTATATGTCTCCAGCATTGGGGGTATAGATGTGTCACACACAATGTATATGTCTCCAGCATTGGGGCTATAGATGTGATCACACACAATGTATATGTCTCCAGCATTGGGGGTATAGATGTGATCACACACAATGTATATGTCTCCAGCATTGGGGCTATAGATGTGTCACACACAATGTATATGTCTCCAGCATTGGGGTTATAGATGTGATCACACACAATGTATATGTCTCCAGCATTGGGGTTATAGATGTGATCACACACAATGTATATGTCTCCAGCATTGGGGTTATAGATGTGATCACACACAATGTATATGTCTCCAGCATTGGGGTTATAGATGTGTCACACACAATGTATATGTCTCCAGCATTGGGGCTATAGATGTGATCACACACAATGTATATGTCTCCAGCATTGGGGCTATAGATGTGTCACACACAATGTATATGTCTCCAGCATTGGGGCTATAGATGTGTCACACACAATGTATATGTCTCCAGCATTGGGGTTATAGATGTGATCACACACAATGTATATGTCTCCAGCATTGGGGTTATAGATGTGTCACACACAATGTATATGTCTCCAGCATTGGGGCTATAGATGTGTCACACACAATGTATATGTCTCCAGCATTGGGGCTATAGATGTGTCACACACAATGTATATGTCTCCAGCATTGGGGGTATAGATGTGATCACACACAATGTATATGTCTCCAGCATTGGGGCTATAGATGTGATCACACACAATGTATATGTCTCCAGCATTGGGGTTATAGATGTGATCACACACAATGTATATGTCTCCAGCATTGGGGCTATAGATGTGTCACACACAATGTATATGTCTCCAGCATTGGGGGTATAGATGTGTCACACACAATGTATATGTCTCCAGCATTGGGGTTATAGATGTGATCACACACAATGTATATGTCTCCAGCATTGGGGGTATAGATGTGTCACACACAATGTATATGTCTCCAGCATTGGGGTTATAGATGTGATCACACACAATGTATATGTCTCCAGCATTGGGGATATAGATGTGTCACACACAATGTATATGTCTCCAGCATTGGGGCTATAGATGTGATCACACACAATGTATATGTCTCCAGCATTGGGGGTATAGATGTGTCACACACAATGTATATGTCTCCAGCATTGGGGTTATAGATGTGATCACACACAATGTATATGTCTCCAGCATTGGGGGTATAGATGTGTCACACACAATGTATATGTCTCCAGCATTGGGGTTATAGATGTGATCACACACAATGTATATGTCTCCAGCATTGGGGTTATAGATGTGTCACACACAATGTATATGTCTCCAGCATTGGGGCTATAGATGTGTCACACACAATGTATATGTCTCCAGCATTGGGGGTATAGATGTGTCACACACAATGTATATGTCTCCAGCATTGGGGTTATAGATGTGATCACACACAATGTATATGTCTCCAGCATTGGGGCTATAGATGTGTCACACACAATGTATATGTCTCCAGCATTGGGGCTATAGATGTGTCACACACAATGTATATGTCTCCAGCATTGGGGCTATAGATGTGTCACACACAATGTATATGTCTCCAGCATTGGGGGTATAGATGTGTCACACACAATGTATATGTCTCCAGCATTGGGGCTATAGATGTGTCACACACAATGTATATGTCTCCAGCATTGGGGCTATAGATGTGATCACACACAATGTATATGTCTCCAGCATTGGGGTTATAGATGTGATCACACACAATGTATATGTCTCCAGCATTGGGGTTATAGATGTGTCACACACAATGTATATGTCTCCAGCATTGGGGCTATAGATGTGTCACACACAATGTATATGTCTCCAGCATTGGGGCTATAGATGTGTCACACACAATGTATATGTCTCCAGCATTGGGGCTATAGATGTGATCACACACAATGTATATGTCTCCAGCATTGGGGTTATAGATGTGTCACACACAATGTATATGTCTCCAGCATTGGGGCTATAGATGTGATCACACACAATGTATATGTCTCCAGCATTGGGGCTATAGATGTATCACACACAATGTATATGTCTCCAGCATTGGGGTTATAGATGTGATCACACACAATGTATATGTCTCCAGCATTGGGGTTATAGATGTGTCACACACAATGTATATGTCTCCAGCATTGGGGGTATAGATGTGATCACACACAATGTATATGTCTCCAGCATTGGGGCTATAGATGTGATCACACACAATGTATATGTCTCCAGCATTGGGGTTATAGATGTGTCACACACAATGTATATGTCTCCAGCATTGGGGTATAGATGTATCACACACAATGTATATGTCTCCAGCATTGGGGTTATAGATGTGTCACACACAATGTATATGTCTCCAGCATTGGGGTTATAGATGTGTCACACACAATGTATATGTCTCCAGCATTGGGGCTATAGATGTGATCACACACAATGTATATGTCTCCAGCATTGGGGTTATAGATGTGTCACACACAATGTATATGTCTCCAGCATTGGGGTTATAGATGTGTCACACACAATGTATATGTCTCCAGCATTGGGGCTATAGATGTGTCACACACAATGTATATGTCTCCAGCATTGGGGCTATAGATGTGTCACACACAATGTATATGTCTCCAGCATTGGGGCTATAGATGTGTCACACACAATGTATATGTCTCCAGCATTGGGGTTATAGATGTGATCACACACAATGTATATGTCTCCAGCATTGGGGTTATAGATGTGTCACACACAATGTATATGTCTCCAGCATTGGGGTTATAGATGTGTCACACACAATGTATATGTCTCCAGCATTGGGGCTATAGATGTGATCACACACAATGTATATGTCTCCAGCATTGGGGTTATAGATGTGATCACACACAATGTATATGTCTCCAGCATTGGGGTTATAGATGTGATCACACACAATGTATATGTCTCCAGCATTGGGGTTATAGATGTGATCACACACAATGTATATGTCTCCAGCATTGGGGGTATAGATGTGATCACACACAATGTATATGTCTCCAGCATTGGGGTTATAGATGTGATCACACACAATGTATATGTCTCCAGCATTGGGGTTATAGATGTGTCACACACAATGTATATGTCTCCAGCATTGGGGCTATAGATGTGATCACACACAATGTATATGTCTCCAGCATTGGGGCTATAGATGTGTCACACACAATGTATATGTCTCCAGCATTGGGGCTATAGATGTGTCACACACAATGTATATGTCTCCAGCATTGGGGTATAGATGTGATCACACACAATGTATATGTCTCCAGCATTGGGGTTATAGATGTGTCACACACAATGTATATGTCTCCAGCATTGGGGTTATAGATGTGTCACACACAATGTATATGTCTCCAGCATTGGGGCTATAGATGTGATCACACACAATGTATATGTCTCCAGCATTGGGGTTATAGATGTGATCACACACAATGTATATGTCTCCAGCATTGGGGTTATAGATGTGTCACACACAATGTATATGTCTCCAGCATTGGGGTTATAGATGTGATCACACACAATGTATATGTCTCCAGCATTGGGGCTATAGATGTGTCACACACAATGTATATGTCTCCAGCATTGGGGCTATAGATGTGTCACACACAATGTATATGTCTCCAGCATTGGGGCTATAGATGTGTCACACACAATGTATATGTCTCCAGCATTGGGGCTATAGATGTGTCACACACAATGTATATGTCTCCAGCATTGGGGCTATAGATGTGTCACACACACAATGTATATGTCTCCAGCATTGGGGTTATAGATGTGTCACACACAATGTATATGTCTCCAGCATTGGGGTTATAGATGTGTCACACACAATGTATATGTCTCCAGCATTGGGGCTATAGATGTGTCACACACAATGTATATGTCTCCAGCATTGGGGCTATAGATGTGTCACACACAATGTATATGTCTCCAGCATTGGGGATATAGATGTGATCACACACAATGTATATGTCTCCAGCATTGGGGCTATAGATGTGTCACACACAATGTATATGTCTCCAGCATTGGGGTTATAGATGTGATCACACACAATGTATATGTCTCCAGCATTGGGGTTATAGATGTGTCACACACAATGTATATGTCTCCAGCATTGGGGCTATAGATGTGATCACACACAATGTATATGTCTCCAGCATTGGGGTTATAGATGTGTCACACACAATGTATATGTCTCCAGCATTGGGGCTATAGATGTGATCACACACAATGTATATGTCTCCAGCATTGGGGTTATAGATATGTCACACACAATGTATATGTCTCCAGCATTGGGGTTATAGATGTGATCACACACAATGTATATGTCTCCAGCATTGGGGCTATAGATGTGTCACACACAATGTATATGTCTCCAGCATTGGGGCTATAGATGTGATCACACACAATGTATATGTCTCCAGCATTGGGGCTATAGATGTGTCACACACAATGTATATGTCTCCAGCATTGGGGCTATAGATGTGTCACACACAATGTATATGTCTCCAGCATTGGGGTTATAGATGTGTCACACACAATGTATATGTCTCCAGCATTGGGGTTATAGATGTGATCACACACAATGTATATGTCTCCAGCATTGGGGTTATAGATGTGTCACACACAATGTATATGTCTCCAGCATTGGGGTTATAGATGTGATCACACACAATGTATATGTCTCCAGCATTGGGGTTATAGATGTGATCACACACAATGTATATGTCTCCAGCATTGGGGTTATAGATGTGATCACACACAATGTATATGTCTCCAGCATTGGGGCTATAGATGTGATCACACACAATGTATATGTCTCCAGCATTGGGGGTATAGATGTGTCACACACAATGTATATGTCTCCAGCATTGGGGTTATAGATGTGTCACACACAATGTATATGTCTCCAGCATTGGGGTTATAGATGTGATCACACACAATGTATATGTCTCCAGCATTGGGGTTATAGATGTGATCACACACAATGTATATGTCTCCAGCATTGGGGGTATAGATGTGTCACACACAATGTATATGTCTCCAGCATTGGGGTTATAGATGTGTCACACACAATGTATATGTCTCCAGCATTGGGGCTATAGATGTGTCACACACAATGTATATGTCTCCAGCATTGGGGCTATAGATGTGTCACACACAATGTATATGTCTCCAGCATTGGGGTTATAGATGTGTCACACACAATGTATATGTCTCCAGCATTGGGGCTATAGATGTGTCACACACAATGTATATGTCTCCAGCATTGGGGCTATAGATGTGATCACACACAATGTATATGTCTCCAGCATTGGGGCTATAGATGTGTCACACACAATGTATATGTCTCCAGCATTGGGGCTATAGATGTGATCACACACAATGTATATGTCTCCAGCATTGGGGTTATAGATGTGATCACACACAATGTATATGTCTCCAGCATTGGGGTTATAGATGTGTCACACACAATGTATATGTCTCCAGCATTGGGGCTATAGATGTGTCACACACAATGTATATGTCTCCAGCATTGGGGCTATAGATGTGATCACACACAATGTATATGTCTCCAGCATTGGGGCTATAGATGTGTCACACACAATGTATATGTCTCCAGCATTGGGGCTATAGATGTGATCACACAGAATGTATATGTCTCCAGCATTGGGGCTATAGATGTGTCACACACAATGTATATGTCTCCAGCATTGGGGCTATAGATGTGATCACACACAATGTATATGTCTCCAGCATTGGGGCTATAGATGTGTCACACACAATGTATATGTCTCCAGCATTGGGGTTATAGATGTGTCACACACAATGTATATGTCTCCAGCATTGGGGCTATAGATGTGTCACACACAATGTATATGTCTCCAGCATTGGGGCTATAGATGTGATCACACACAATGTATATGTCTCCAGCATTGGGGCTATAGATGTGATCACACACAATGTATATGTCTCCAGCATTGGGGGTATAGATGTGATCACACACAATGTATATGTCTCCAGCATTGGGGCTATAGATGTGTCACACACAATGTATATGTCTCCAGCATTGGGGGTATAGATGTGTCACACACAATGTATATGTCTCCAGCATTGGGGCTATAGATGTGATCACACACAATGTATATGTCTCCAGCATTGGGGGTATAGATGTGATCACACACAATGTATATGTCTCCAGCATTGGGGTTATAGATGTGATCACACACAATGTATATGTCTCCAGCATTGGGGTTATAGATGTGATCACACACAATGTATATGTCTCCAGCATTGGGGGTTATAGATGTGATCACACACAATGTATATGTCTCCAGCATTGGGGTTATAGATGTGATCACACACAATGTATATGTCTCCAGCATTGGGGTTATAGATGTGATCACACACAATGTATATGTCTCCAGCATTGGGGCTATAGATGTGATCACACACAATGTATATGTCTCCAGCATTGGGGTTATAGATGTGTCACACACAATGTATATGTCTCCAGCATTGGGGCTATAGATGTGTCACACACAATGTATATGTCTCCAGCATTGGGGTTATAGATGTGTCACACACAATGTATATGTCTCCAGCATTGGGGTTATAGATGTGTCACACACAATGTATATGTCTCCAGCATTGGGGTTATAGATGTGATCACACACAATGTATATGTCTCCAGCATTGGGGCTATAGATGTGATCACACACAATGTATATGTCTCCAGCATTGGGGGTATAGATGTGATCACACACAATGTATATGTCTCCAGCATTGGGGGTATAGATGTGATCACACACAATGTATATGTCTCCAGCATTGGGGATATAGATGTGTCACACACAATGTATATGTCTCCAGCATTGGGGGTATAGATGTGTCACACACAATGTATATGTCTCCAGCATTGGGGGTTATAGATGTGATCACACACAATGTATATGTCTCCAGCATTGGGGGTTATAGATGTGATCACACACAATGTATATGTCTCCAGCATTGGGGTTATAGATGTGATCACACACAATGTATATGTCTCCAGCATTGGGGTTATAGATGTGATCACACACAATGTATATGTCTCCAGCATTGGGGTTATAGATGTGTCACACACAATGTATATGTCTCCAGCATTGGGGGTATAGATGTGATCACACACAATGTATATGTCTCCAGCATTGGGGTTATAGATGTGATCACACACAATGTATATGTCTCCAGCATTGGGGTTATAGATGTGATCACACACAATGTATATGTCTCCAGCATTGGGGCTATAGATGTGTCACACACAATGTATATGTCTCCAGCATTGGGGTTATAGATGTGTCACACACAATGTATATGTCTCCAGCATTGGGGCTATAGATGTGTCACACACAATGTATATGTCTCCAGCATTGGGGTTATAGATGTGATCACACACAATGTATATGTCTCCAGCATTGGGGTTATAGATGTGATCACACACAATGTATATGTCTCCAGCATTGGGGGTATAGATGTGATCACACACAATGTATATGTCTCCAGCATTGGGGGTATAGATGTGTCACACACAATGTATATGTCTCCAGCATTGGGGCTATAGATGTGATCACACACAATGTATATGTCTCCAGCATTGGGGCTATAGATGTGATCACACACAATGTATATGTCTCCAGCATTGGGGTTATAGATGTGATCACACACAATGTATATGTCTCCAGCATTGGGGCTATAGATGTGATCACACACAATGTATATGTCTCCAGCATTGGGGTTATAGATGTGATCACACACAATGTATATGTCTCCAGCATTGGGGGTATAGATGTGTCACACACAATGTATATGTCTCCAGCATTGGGGGTATAGATGTGATCACACACAATGTATATGTCTCCAGCATTGGGGTTATAGATGTGATCACACACAATGTATATGTCTCCAGCATTGGGGTTATAGATGTGTCACACACAATGTATATGTCTCCAGCATTGGGGGTATAGATGTGTCACACACAATGTATATGTCTCCAGCATTGGGGCTATAGATGTGATCACACACAATGTATATGTCTCCAGCATTGGGGTTATAGATGTGATCACACACAATGTATATGTCTCCAGCATTGGGGTTATAGATGTGATCACACACAATGTATATGTCTCCAGCATTGGGGTTATAGATGTGATCACACACAATGTATATGTCTCCAGCATTGGGGCTATAGATGTGTCACACACAATGTATATGTCTCCAGCATTGGGGCTATAGATGTGATCACACACAATGTATATGTCTCCAGCATTGGGGTTATAGATGTGTCACACACAATGTATATGTCTCCAGCATTGGGGTTATAGATGTGTCACACACAATGTATATGTCTCCAGCATTGGGGTTATAGATGTGATCACACACAATGTATATGTCTCCAGCATTGGGGATATAGATGTGTCACACACAATGTATATGTCTCCAGCATTGGGGCTATAGATGTGATCACACACAATGTATATGTCTCCAGCATTGGGGTTATAGATGTGTCACACACAATGTATATGTCTCCAGCATTGGGGCTATAGATGTGATCACACACAATGTATATGTCTCCAGCATTGGGGTTATAGATGTGATCACACACAATGTATATGTCTCCAGCATTGGGGGTATAGATGTGTCACACACAATGTATATGTCTCCAGCATTGGGGCTATAGATGTGTCACACACAATGTATATGTCTCCAGCATTGGGGCTATAGATGTGTCACACACAATGTATATGTCTCCAGCATTGGGGGTATAGATGTGATCACACACAATGTATATGTCTCCAGCATTGGGGCTATAGATGTGTCACACACAATGTATATGTCTCCAGCATTGGGGCTATAGATGTGATCACACACAATGTATATGTCTCCAGCATTGGGGTTATAGATGTGTCACACACAATGTATATGTCTCCAGCATTGGGGGTATAGATGTGTCACACACAATGTATATGTCTCCAGCATTGGGGCTATAGATGTGATCACACACAATGTATATGTCTCCAGCATTGGGGGTATAGATGTGATCACACACAATGTATATGTCTCCAGCATTGGGGCTATAGATGTGATCACACACAATGTATATGTCTCCAGCATTCCTTCCCTTCAAAAGAATTTGTCTCCACTAACACGGGAAATAAATTCAAAATATGCAACTTTATTAGTTACATCACTGTTTTCGTTATTTATGTTATAAGATGCAGCCTTTGCCACGTTCACTATGTGGGTTGTACCAGCGGCCCTGGTATCTGAAGCTAAAAACAAAGAATTAGTTAACATCTCAATGGCCTCACAACATTTACAAACTATACGTGGGGGAGACTGCAGAGGGTTTAGTTGCATTGGCATTGGAAAAGTTATTGGACCTAACGAGGAAGTGATTAAAAAAGAAGCTCCTTAACCGAGAAACCTTTTGGATCTTTTCTCTTGACACCCGAGTACCGAAAGGGTTAAATAAGAGGTTGGGCGTCATTTGTCATTACTAGTACACGTCGTGATTCTGATTATACGTAATTTTCGATGTCCAGTGTTTGGATACAATGGGGGTCATTTACTAAGGGCCCAATTCGATTTTCCCGACGTGTTACCCGAATATTTCCGATTTGCGCAGATTTTCCCTGAATTGCCCCGGGATTTTGGCGCACGCGATTGGTTTGTGGCGCATCGGCACCGGCATGCACGCAACGGAAACTGGGGGGCGTGGCCGAACGGTAACCCCACGGATTCGGAAAAAAATTCGCATTTAAAAAAAAATAGTTGGTCGCTCGGGCCGTACTCACATGCACCACGATGAAGACGATGAACTCCGGGGCACCTCGGCGGACTTTGGCGCAGCAGCGACACCTGGTGGACATCGGGCGCATGACCTTCATGACTCGTCGGAAGACCCGAACACTCATCAGAGAAGCCGCTGCTGGAACGCGCATGGACCGGGTAAGTAAATGTGCCCCAATGTCCTCTGCTTTTTTACTGATTGTTTTGTATTATTGCACAATTATGCACTCAATGGGGGAGTGCCAGCGTATGATAGCCCCGCCGCTGCAAATTCGCAGCCCGATACATGAAGAGGCTTCTGCCTCTTGATGTATCGGGCTGCCAGTAGCGTAGCTGCCAGTATGAAAAGTCGCCGGCAGCAGCGAGTGCGCAGGCGCGGGGACAGTAATGCCCCGCGCCGGCCCACTCCAGTCCGGCCGCGCCCCCGCTCGGCCGGCCGTGCCCCCCCCCCCCCTTCACGCCCCACTGGCGTGAAGGTGGCGGATTGAGAAAAATAATCGCAAAAGCTAGCAATAAGCTATCATTTGCAATTATTTCAGGGCCTCTGCGCCACTGGCGGTGCGCAGAGGTCCTGATAAATATCCCCCAATGTTACTATTGTTCTCTGTGTATGTGTCCGATCAGTCATTTCTGGTCACGTGTAACGCTATACAACATTTAAAAGCTGGGTTTGTATATACAGGCAGTCCCCGGGTTACATACAAGATAGGGTCTGTAGGTTTGTTCTTAAGTTGAATTTGTATGTAAGTCGGAACTGTATATTTTATTATTGTAATCCCAGCCAGAACTTTTTTGGTCTCTGTGACAATTGGATTTTAAAAATGTTGGGTTGTCATCAGAATCAATATTAACAATAAAGCTTCATTACAGACGCCTGTGATACCTGTTACAGCTGATCATTGTAGCCTAGGACTAAAGTACAATAAATTACCAATATCCAGAGGTCCGTTTGTAACTATGGGTTGTATGTAAGTCGAGTGTTCTTAAGTAGGGGACCGCCTGTACCGTGTGAGCCATGAATAAGGGTATAGCTCTTACCCGAAATGCGTAGGACATATTTCTTTTATCTTGATGTACTCCGTGTGACTGTATTTATCCGCAATGAAGACAATAAAGATTTGGATATTCTAACATTACGAGTGGATCTTGATGTCTTGAAGCCGAATCGTGTGTTCTTCCAAGAAGGGTGGACGCTTCTAGAAGATCTTAGTAAGAAGGGTGGACGCTTCTAGAAGAACTTAGTAAGAAGGGTGGACGCTTCTAGAAGATCTTAGTAAGAAGGGTGGACGCTTCTAGAAGATCTTAGTAAGAAGGGTGGACGCTTCTAGAAGATCTTAGTAAGAAGGGTGGACGCTTCTAGAAGAACTTAGTAAGAAGGGTGGACGCTTCTAGAAGATCTTAGTAAGAAGGGTGGACGCTTCTAGAAGATCTTAGTAAGAAGGGTGGACGCTTCTAGAAGATCTTAGTAAGAAGGGTGGACGCTTCTAGGAGAACTTAGTAAGAAGGGTGGACGCTTCTAGAAGATCTTAGTAAGAAGGGTGGACGCTTCTAGAAGATCTTAGTAAGAAGGGTGGACGCTTCTAGAAGATCTTAGTAAGAAGGGTGGACGCTTCTAGAAGATCTTAGTAAGAAGGGTGGACTTCTAGAAGATCTTAGTAAGAAGGGTGGACGCTTCTAGAAGAACTTAGTAAGAAGGGTGGACGCTTCTAGAAGATCTTAGTAAGAAGGGTGGACGCTTCTAGGAGAACTTAGTAAGAAGGGTGGACGCTTCTAGGAGAACTTAGTAAGAAGGGTGGACGCTTCTAGAAGATCTTAGTAAGAAGGGTGGACGCTTCTAGAAGATCTTAGTAAGAAGGGTGGACGCTTCTAGAAGATCTTAGTAAGAAGGGTGGACGCTTCTAGAAGAGCTTAGTAAGAAGGGTGGACGCTTCTAGAAGAGCTTAGTAAGAAGGGTGGACGCTTCTAGAAGATCTTAGTAAGAAGGGTGGACGCTTCTAGAAGATCTTAGTAAGAGGGGTGGACGCTTCTAGGAGAACTTAGTAAGAAGGGTGGACGCTTCTAGAAGAGCTTAGTAAGAAGGGTGGACGCTTCTAGAAGATCTTAGTAAGAAGGGTGGACGCTTCTAGAAGATCTTAGTAAGAAGGGTGGACGCTTCTAGAAGATCTTAGTAAGAAGGGTGGACGCTTCTAGAAGATCTTAGTAAGAAGGGTGGACGCTTCTAGAAGAACTTAGTAAGAAGGGTGGACGCTTCTAGAAGATCTTAGTAAGAAGGGTGGACGCTTCTAGAAGAACTTAGTAAGAAGGGTGGACGCTTCTAGAAGAACTTAGTAAGAAGGGTGGACGCTTCTAGGAGAACTTGGTAAGAAGGGTGGACGCTTCTAGAAGATCTTAGTAAGAAGGGTGGACGCTTCTAGAAGATCTTAGTAAGAAGGGTGGACGCTTCTAGAAGATCTTAGTAAGAAGGGTGGACGCTTCTAGAAGAACTTAGTAAGAAGGGTGGACGCTTCTAGAAGATCTTAGTAAGAAGGGTGGACGCTTCTAGGAGAACTTAGTAAGAAGGGTGGACGCTTCTAGAAGAACTTAGTAAGAAGGGTGGACGCTTCTAGGAGAACTTAGTAAGAAGGGTGGACGCTTCTAGAAGAACTTAGTAAGAAGGGTGGACGCTTCTAGGAGAACTTAGTAAGAAGGGAGGACGCTTCTAGAAGAACTTAGTAAGAAGGGTGGACGCTTCTAGGAGAACTTAGTAAGAAGGGTGGACGCTTCTAGAAGAACTTAGTAAGAAGGGTGGACGCTTCTAGAAGAACTTAGTAAGAAGGGTGGACGCTTCTAGGAGAACTTAGTAAGAAGGGTGGACGCTTCTAGAAGAACTTAGTCCAGCACCAATTACACTTTTAGTGACACACATTACTTTTGCCCCAGGCCGGCGCTGGGACCTTGCTGTATTTTTCGGTGGGATAAAAGTTTGTTGTGAAATCGATTAATAAATTGGCAATTGGACTATAAGGTTTGGAACTTTCTAGACTTGCTTCTAGCTTCTTCTCAGGACACATTTAACATCAGTGAAACTAATTGTAGAAGAGTGACAATCCAGCACTGATAGAATGAACTAAACACTACTAGACGAGTTTCCTATTGGCCTAGTACCAATAGACAAAACTAGAAGCCTCTAGAAGACCTTCCTAAGAAATGGGTGGTGGCTCAGTACCAGTAGACTGAACTAGAAGCTTCTAGAAGACTTTCCTAAGAGGCGGATGGAGGCCTAATACCAATAGACTAAACTAGAAGCTTCTAGAAGACTTTCCTAAGAGGTGGATGGAGGCCTTATACCAATAGACTAAACTAGAAGCTTCTAGAAGACCTTCCAAAGGAATGGGTGGTGGCTCAGTACCAGTAGACTGAACTGGATAATTCTAGAAGACTTTCCTAAGAGACGTATGGAGACCTAATACCAATAGACTCAACTAAATGTTTCTAGAAGATGGGTGAAGGCCTAGTACCGGTAGACTAATCTGGATGCTTCTAGAAGCAAAATAGATAGTGGGGGTCATTTACTAAGGGCCCGAATCAGATTTTTCCGATGGGTTATCCGAATATTTCTGATTTGCGCCGATTTTCCATGAATTGCCCCGGGATTTTGGCGCACACAATCATATTGTGGGGCATCGGCCCCGGCATGCACACAACGGAAATCTGGGGGCGTGGCCATAAGAAAACCTGACAGATTCGGAAAAACCACCGCATTTTTTTAAAAAAAGTGTCGCTTGACATGCACTTACCTGCACCCAGCGTAGGACAGTGAACTTCACTGCACTCCGACGAACTTCAGCGCAGCAGCGACACCTGGTGGACATCGGGCGCAATCGCTGGAAGACCTGAATCCTCCACAGAGAATGCGCCGCTGGATCGCGACAGGACCGGGTAAATAAATCTGCCCCAGTGTGTGAGCCGGCTCTTATCCCCATGACCATAAAGGCAAACCCAAGGGAGCATTTAGACGGCTAGCAGGTAACCAAATGTAGGGGACGGGCCTGACAAAGGGACACACAAAGTCATCCAAAACCCAAAGCAGAGAAAGAGCAGCTGTCACAGAGCGCCTGACCCATAACACTCAGGAGCCATCACACTCAGGAGCCATCACACTCAGGAGCCATCACACTCAGGAGCCATCACACTCAGGAGCCATCACACTCAGGAGCCATCACACTCAGGAGCCCAGGACCCATAAGACTCAGGAGCCATCACACTCAGGAGCCATCACACTCAGGAGCTCAGGACCCGTAAGACTCGGGAGCCGTAAGACTCGGGAGCCGTAAGACTCGGGAGCCGTAAGACTCGGGAGCCGTAAGACTCGGGAGCCGTAAGACTCGGGAGCCGTAACACTCGGGAGCCGTAACACTCGGGAGCCGTAACACTCGGGAGCCGTAAGACTGAGGAGCCATCACACTCAGGAGCCATCACACTCAGGAGCCATCACACTCAGGAGCCATCACACTCAGGAGCCGTAGCACTCAGGACCCATAAGACTCAGGAGCTCAGGACCCATAAGACTCAGGACCCATAAGACTCAGGAGCCGTCACACTCAGGAGCCGTCACACTCAGGAGCCGTCACACTCAGGAGCTCAGGACCCATAAGACTCAGGAGCCATCACACTCAGGAGCCATCACACTCAGGAGCTCAGGACCCGTAAGACTCGGGACCCGTAAGACTCGGGACCCGTAAGACTCGGGAGCCGTAACACTCGGGAGCCGTAACACTCGGGAGCCGTAACACTCGGGAGCCGTAAGACTGAGGAGCCATCACACTCAGGAGCCATCACACTCAGGAGCCATCACACTCAGGAGCCATCACACTCAGGAGCCATCACACTCAGGAGCCATCACACTCAGGACCCATAAGACTCAGGAGCTCAGGACCCATAAGACTCAGGACCCATAAGACTCAGGAGCCGTCACACTCAGGAGCCGTCACACTCAGGAGCCGTCACACTCAGGAGCCGTCGCACTCAGGAGCCGTAGCACTCAGGAGCCGTAGCACTCAGGAGCCGTAGCACTCAGGAGCCATCACACTCAGGAGCTCAGGAGCCGTCACACTCAGGAGCCGTCACACTCAGGAGCCATAAGACTTAGGACCCATCACACTCAGGAGCTCAGGAGCCGTCACACTCAGGAGCCGTCACACTCAGGAGCCGTCACACTCAGGAGCCGTGACACTCAGGAGCCGTGACACTCAGGAGCCATCACACTCAGGAGCTCAGGACCCATAAGACTCAGGACCCATCACAGTGAGGACCCATAAGACTCAGGACCCATAATGTCAGGACTCGCAAATTGTACTGAATGGATCAGGTTTCAGGCCTTTTGCTGGAAACCACACCCCGAGCTGCCTGTGATTGACAGCTGCATTTCTGATCCTGGGAAAGCTGGGTGTGCCTCTGAACTCATTTTGCCTGCAGCTGCGGTTTGAGTGATGGATGGCTGAGCCAGTCAGTGCTGGGGGCGGTGTCCATTACTGCCTTATATTCTGCTCAGCCCCTTCATTTGGTGCTGGTTATTCAGTCTCCTGTGTATCTAGTGCTCTTGCTCTTGTGTTTCTGGCTATTCTGTGTATTGATTTCTGCTTTACCTACTGACCATTCTATTTGCTATACGATTCTGGACCGATCTTGGTTTTGACCCGGTTGGTTTGACTCCGCTTGTCTGTCTGTATTTGTTGTTTACCTCCTAGTGTGACCCCCACCTTCCTGTCTCTAGTGTCGGTTTCTGTTACCAGTGTGAACACTGACCTATATCTGTATTCCGGTTACCTGTCCGCTCCACCATCCAGCAGCTGCCAGACGAGGTAAGTCTCCCTGTCATCTTGTAGGGTCACTCAGGGACCATCAGTTAGGTTCCTGATAGCGGGTTTCCCCTTACCAGGGCGGTTCATCTGCTATATGCAGCTATATGCAGTTCCCACCACCTACCTAGTCTGACAGCGAGCGCCAAGCCTGGCGGTGGCTGCGCAGTTGCTGGACAGGTACTGACATAATAACCAGCCGTACTTACACTATGGAGGCCATGGAGGCTGTTGTTAGTCAGGTACAGAGTCAGTCTGTGTATGAGCCTAAGGTTAAGCTTCCTGATCTCTTGGCTCCCTCAGGGAGAGCTGCAGGATGTATTTCCGCCTTGGGCCCCAGTCTTCTGGTAATGATGCCCAGAGGGTAGGCATCATCATGTCCCTTCTGCGTGTTAGCCCTGCGTGTCATGTCCCTTCTGTGTGTTATGCCCCAGAGGTGTCCTCTGTAGACCTTTTCTTTTCAGCCTTGGGGTCTTTATATGAGGAGCAGATAAAACCAGTGTTGCTGAGGCTCAGTGACTGCCTTACGTCAGGGCAAACGCGCTGCGGAGGATTATTGCTCTGAGTTCAGGAGGTGGTCCACCCCCAGCGGATGGAATGACTTAAGATCCCAGTATAGATTGGGCCGGTCTGATGGTATGAACAATCTGTTAGTGGGACATCCTGAGCCGAAGACCTTAGAACAGGCCATTACTCTAGCAGTCAGAGTAGACAGACGTCATAGAGAGCGTAAGCATGAACGTGAGTCTGTCTTACCTGATCCTTCTTCTCTACCTTCTTCCAGTCTCACCTGATCCTTCTTCTCTACCTTCTTCCACTGTCTCACCTGATCCTTCTTCTCTACCTTCTTCCACTGTCTCACCTGATCCTTCTTCTCTACCTTCTTCCACTGTCTCACCTGATCCTTCTTCTCCACCTTCTTCCACTGTTTCACCTGATCCTTCTTCTCTACCTTCTTCCACTGTCTTACCTGATCCTTCCTCTCCACCTTCTTCCACTGTCTTACCTGATCCTTCTTCTCCACCTTCCTCTACTGTCTTACCTGATCCTTCTTCTCCACCTTCTTCCACTGTCTCACCTGATCCTTCCTCTCCACCTTCTTCCACTGTCTTACCTGATCCTTCTTCTCCACCTTCCTCCACTGTCTTACCTGATCCTTCTTCTCCACCTTCTTCCACTGTCTCACCTGATCTTTCTTCTCTACCTTCTTCCACTGTCTTTCCTGATCCTTCTTCTCTACCTTCTTCAACTGTCTCACCTGATCCTTCTTCTCCACCTTCTTCCACTGTCTTACCTGATCCTTCTTCTCCACCTTCTTCCACTGTCTCACCTGATCCTTCTTCTCCACCTTCCTCCACTGTCTCACCTGATCCTTCTCCTCTACCTTCTTCCACTGTCTTACCTGATCCTTCTTCTCTACCTTCTTCCACTGTCTTACCTGATCCTTCTTCCACTGTCTCACCTGATCCTTCTTCTCTACCTTCTTCCACTGTCTTACCTGATCCTTCTTCTCCACCTTCTTCCACTGTCTTACCTGATCCTTCTTCTCCACCTTCTTCCACTGTCTTGCCTGATCCTTCTTCTCTACCTTCTTCCACTGTCTTACCTGATCCTTCTTCTCCATCTTCTTCCACTGTCTTACCTGATCCTTCTTCTCTACCTTTTTCCACTGTCTCACCTGATCTTTCTTCTCTACCTTCTTCCACTGTCTCACCTGATCCTTCTTCTCTACCTTATTCCACTGTCTTACCTGATCCTTCTTCTCTACCTTTTTCCACTGTCTCACCTGATCTTTCTTCTCTACCTTCTTCCACTGTGTTACCTGATCCTTCTTCCACTGTCTCACCTGATCCTTCTTCTCTACCTTTTTCCACTGTCTCACCTGATCCTTCTTCTCTACCTTATTCCACTGTCTCACCTGATCCTTCTTCTCTACCTTATTCCACTGTCTTACCTGATCCTTCTTCTCCACCTTCTTCCACTGTCTCACCTGATCCTTCTTCCACTGTCTCACCTGATCCTTCTTCTCCATCTTCTTCCACTGTCTTACCTGATCCTTCTTCTCTACCTTTTTCCACTGTCTCACCTGATCTTTCTTCTCTACCTTCTTCCACTGTCTCACCTGATCCTTCTTCTCTACCTTATTCCACTGTCTTACCTGATCCTTCTTCTCTACCTTTTTCCACTGTCTCACCTGATCTTTCTTCTCTACCTTCTTCCACTGTGTTACCTGATCCTTCTTCTCTACCTTTTTCCACTGTCTCACCTGATCCTTCTTCTCTACCTTATTCCACTGTCTCACCTGATCCTTCTTCTCTACCTTATTCCACTGTCTTACCTGATCCTTCTTCTCCACCTTCTTCCACTGTCTCACCTGATCCTTCTTCCACTGTCTCACCTGATCCTTCTTCTCTACCTTCCTCCACTGTGTTACCTGATCCTTCTTCTCTACCTTCTTCCACTGTGTTACCTGATCCTTCTTCTCTACCTTCTTCCACTGTCTCACCTGATCCTTCTTCTCTACCTTCTTCCACTGTCTTACCTGATCCTTCTTCTCTACCTTCTTCAACTGTCTCACCTGATCCTTCTTCTCCACCTTCTTCCACTGTCTTACCTGATCCTTCTTCTCCACCTTCTTCCACTGTCTCACCTGATCCTTCTTCTCCACCTTCCTCCACTGTCTCACCTGATCCTTCTCCTCTACCTTCTTCCACTGTCTTACCTGATCCTTCTTCTCTACCTTCTTCCACTGTCTTACCTGATCCTTCTTCCACTGTCTCACCTGATCCTTCTTCTCTACCTTCTTCCACTGTCTTACCTGATCCTTCTTCTCTACCTTATTCCACTGTCTCACCTGATCTTTCTTCTCTACCTTCTTCCACTGTCTTACCTGATCCTTCTTCTCTACCTTATTCCACTGTGTTACCTGATCCTTCTTCTCTACCTTTTTCCACTGTCTCACCTGATCCTTCTTCTCTACCTTATTCCACTGTCTCACCTGATCCTTCTTCTCTACCTTATTCCACTGTCTTACCTGATCCTTCTTCTCCACCTTCTTCCACTGTCTCACCTGATCCTTCTTCCACTGTCTCACCTGATCCTTCTTCTCTACCTTCCTCCACTGTGTTACCTGATCCTTCTTCTCTACCTTCTTCCACTGTGTTACCTGATCCTTCTTCTCTACCTTCTTCCACTGTCTCACCTGATCCTTCTTCTCTACCTTCTTCCACTGTGTTACCTGATCCTTCTTCTCTACCTTCTTCCACTGTCTCACCTGATCCTTCTTCTCTACCTTCCTCCACTGTCTTACCTGATCCTTCTTCTCTACCTTCCTCCACTGTCTTACCTGATCCGTCTTCTCCACCTTCTTCCACTGTCTCACCTGATCCTTCTTCTCTACCTTCTTCCACTGTCTTACCTGATCCTTCTTCTCTACCTTCTTCCACTGTCTCACCTGATCTTTCTCCTCTACCTTCTTCCACTGTGTTACCTGATCCTTCTTCTCTACCTTCTTCCACTGTCTCACCTGATCCTTCTTCTCTACCTTCTTCCACTGTCTCACCTGATCCTTCTTCTCTACCTTCCTCCACTGTCTTACCTGATCCGTCTTCTCCACCTTCTTCCACTGTCTCACCTGATCCTTCTTCTCTACCTTCTTCCACTGTCTCACCTGATCCTTCCTCTCCACCTTCTTCCACTGTCTTACCTGATCCTTCTTCTCCACCTTCTTCCACTGTCTTACCTGATCCTTCTTCTCTACCTTCCTCCACTGTCTCACCTGATCTTTCTCCTCTACCTTCTTCCACTGTGTTACCTGATCCTTCTTCTCTACCTTCTTCCACTGTCTTGCCTGATCCTTCTTCTCCACCTTCTTCCACTGTCTCACCTGATCCTTCCTCTCCACCTTCTTCCACTGTCTTACCTGATCTTTCTTCTCCACCTTCTTCCACTGTCTCACCTGATCCTTCTTCTCTACCTTCTTCCACTGTGTTCCCTGATCCTTCTTCTCTACCTTATCCCACTGTCTTACCTGATCCTTCTTCTCCACCTTCCTCCACTGTCTTACCTGATCCTTCTTCTCTACCTTCTTCCACTGTCTCACCTGATCTTTCTTCTCCACCTTCTTCCACTTTCTCACCTGATCCTTCCTCTCCACCTTCTTCCACTGTCTCACCTGATCCTTCCTCTCCACCTTCTTCCACTGTCTCACCTGATCCTTCCTCTCCACCTTCTTCCACTGTCTTACCTGATCCTTCTTCTCTACCTTCTTCCACTGTCTCACCTGATCCTTCTTCTCTACCTTCTTCCACTGTGTTCCCTGATCCTTCTTCTCTACCTTATCCCACTGTCTTACCTGATCCTTCTTCTCTACCTTATCCCACTGTCTTACCTGCTCTATCTAAAGAGCCCCTAGAAAATACTATAGAGCCCATGCAGATAGAAGTGGGAGTTATGTCACCTCAGCAGCGCAGAGATCTAAGTAAGAAGAATGTCCTGATCTTCTACTGTGGGAACTCCGGTCATTTCATCGCGTTCTGTCCTGTCAGACCTCCGGTGAAGAAGCATAAGCATCTAAGTGATAATCGAGGAGGTCACTTAGGTACCCAGGTATTTCAGAAACCTCAGATGAGGTCACCTGTTGTTGGTTCCTAGACTGAGGATAAGATGTCTGACAAGGCTCTTGTTGACTCTGGGTCGGAGCGCTACAAGTCCATTAACCTGTGTATCTGGTGCTGGTTATTCAGTCTCCTGTGTATCTAGTGCTGGTTATTCAGTCTCCTGTGTATCTGGTGCTGGTTATTCAGTCTCATGTGTATCATCTGGTGCTGGTTATTCAGTCTCCTGTGTATCTGGTGCTGGTTATTGCAGTCTCCTGTGTATCTGGTGCTGGTTATTGCAGTCTCCTGTGTATCTGGTGCTGGTTATTGCAGTCTCCTGTGTATCTGGTGCTGGTTATTCAGTCTCCTGTGTATCATCTGGTGCTGGTTATTCAGTCTCCTGTGTATCTGGTGCTGGTTATTCAGTCTCCTGTGTATCATCTGGTGCTGGTTATTCAGTCTCCTGTGTATCATCTGGTGCTGGTTATTCAGTCTCCTGTGTATCTGGTGCTGGTTATTGCAGTCTCCTGTGTATCTGGTGCTGGTTATTGCAGTCTCCTGTGTATCATCTGGTGCTGGTTATTGCAGTCTCCTGTGTATCTGGTGCTGGTTATTGCAGTCTCCTGTGTATCTGGTGCTGGTTATTCAGTCTCCTGTG
The DNA here is from genome assembly GCF_040894005.1 of Engystomops pustulosus. Classification (NCBI taxonomy): domain Eukaryota; kingdom Metazoa; phylum Chordata; class Amphibia; order Anura; family Leptodactylidae; genus Engystomops; species Engystomops pustulosus. Next base: position 69,027 of record NW_027284973.1, read on the forward strand.
TATCATCTGGTGCTGGTTATTCAGTCTCCTGTGTATCATCTGGTGCTGGTTATTCAGTCTCCTGTGTATCATCTGGTGCTGGTTATTCAGTCTCCTGTGTATCATCTGGTGCTGGTTATTCAGTCTCCTGTGTATCATCTGGTGCTGGTTATTCAGTCTCCTGTGTATCATCTGGTGCTGGTTATTCAGTCTCCTGTGTATCATCTGGTGCTGGTTATTCAGTCTCCTGTGTATCATCTGGTGCTGGTTATTCAGTCTCCTGTGTATCATCTGGTGCTGGTTATTCAGTCTCCTGTGTATCATCTGGTGCTGGTTATTCAGTCTCCTGTGTATCATCTGGTGCTGGTTATTCAGTCTCCTGTGTATCTGGTGCTGGTTATTCAGTCTCCTGTGTATCTGGTGCTGGTTATTGCAGTCTCCTGTGTATCTGGTGCTGGTTATTGCAGTCTCCTGTGTATCTGGTGCTGGTTATTGCAGTCTCCTGTGTATCTGGTGCTGGTTATTGCAGTCTCCTGTGTATCTGGTGCTGGTTATTGCAGTCTCCTGTGTATCATCTGGTGCTGGTTATTCAGTCTCCTGTGTATCTAGTGTTCTTGCTCTTGTGTTTCTGGCAATTCTGTGTACTGACTTCTGCTTTAGCTACTGACCATTCTATTTGCTATACGAATCTGTACCTTTGCCGCCATCTTGGTTTTGACCCGGTTTGTGTGAGTCCGCTTGTCTTTCTGTATCTTGTCCCTCAGTATCGTTTATCTCCTAGTGTGACCCGCACCTTCCTGTCTGTCTAGTGTCGGTTTCTGTTACCAGTGTGGACACTGACCTATATCAGTATCCCGGTTACCTGTCCGCTCCACCATCCAGCAGCTGCCAGACAAAGTAGGTTTTCCCTGTCATCTTGTAGGGTCACTCAGGGACCGTCAGTTAGGTTCCTGATAGTGGGTTCCCCCTTACCAGGGCGGTTTATCTGCTTTAGGCAGGGCCTTAGCCCGCAGGGACGTCGCAGGGTGAGTTCGCCACAACCTACCTAGTCTGACAGCGAGCGCCAAGCCTGCTTGTGGTTGCGCGATTGCTGGACAGGTGCTGACATAATAACACTCAGGACCCATAACACAGTAGAAGCCTTATTCAAACTCTCGGATCTATAGATTTGAGCTCGCTGCTCCCTGGAGATAGAATAATCAATGTGTTGATTTTACTTTATCTTTTCCCTAGTTTCTTTGTGTACAAACAAGAGCGGGAGTGCACACTGTATACAGCCTGACACACCCTATATACAGCCAGTACTACCAGACACACCCTGTATACAGGCAGTACTACCTCAGCCCGGCTACTACCAGACACATTCTGTATACAGCCAGTACTACCAGTCACATCCTGTATACAGCCAGTACTACCTCAGCCCAGCTACTATCAGACACATCCTGTATACAACCAGTACTACCTCAGCCCGGCTACTACCAGACACATCCTGTATACAGCCAGTACTACCTCAGCCCGGCTACTACCAGACACATCCTGTATACAGCCAGTACTACCTCAGCCCAGCTACTACCAGACACATCCTGTATACAGCCAGTACTACCTCAGCCCGGCTACTACCAGACACATCCTGTATACAGCCAGTACTACCTCAGCCCGGCTACTACCAGACACATCCTGTATACAGCCAGTACTACCTCAGCCCGGCTACTACCAGACACATCCTGTATACAGCCAGTACCACCTCAGCCCAGCTACTACCAGACACATCCTGTATACAGCCAGTACTACCTCAGCCCGGCTACTACCAGACACATCCTGTATACAGCCAGTACTACCTCAGCCCGGCTACTACCAGACACATCCTGTATACAGCCAGTACTACCTCAGCCCGGCTACTACCAGACACATCCTGTATACAGCCAGTACTACCTCAGCCCTGCTACTACCAGACACATCCTGTATACAGCCAGTACTACCTCAGCCCGGCTACCACCAGACACATCCTGTATACAGCCAGTACTACCTCAGCCCAGCTACTACCAGACACATCCTGTATACAGCCAGTACTACCTCAGCCCGGCTACTACCAGACACATCCTGTATACAGCCAGTACTACCTCAGCCCGGCCACTACCAGACACATCCTGTATACAGCCAGTACTACCTCAGCCCAGCTACTACCAGACACATCCTGTATACAGCCAGTACTACCTCAGCCCAGCTACTACCAGACACATCCTGTATACAGCCAGTACTACCTCAGCCCAACTACTACCAGACACATCCTGTATACAGCCAGTACTACCTCATCCCAGCTACTACCAGACACATCCTGTATACAGCCAGTACTACCTCAGCCCGGATACTACCAGACACATCCTGTATACAGCCAGTACTACATCAGCCCCGCTACTACCAGACACATCCTAAATACAGCCAGTACTACCTCAGCCCAGCTACTACTAGACACATCCTGTATACAGCCAGTACTACCTCAGCCCAGCTACTACCAGACACATCCTGTATACAGCCAGTACTACCTCAGCCCAGCTACTACCAGACACATCCTGTATACAGCCAGTACTACCTCAGCCCGGCTACTACCAGACACATCCTGTATACAGCCAGTACTACCTCAGCCCAACTACTACCAGACACATCCTGTATACAGCCAGTACTACCTCATCCCAGCTACTACCAGACACATCCTGTATACAGCCAGTACTACCTCAGCCCGGATACTACCAGACACATCCTGTATACAGCCAGTACTACATCAGCCCCGCTACTACCAGACACATCCTAAATACAGCCAGTACTACCTCAGCCCAGCTACTACTAGACACATCCTGTATACAGCCAGTACTACCTCAGCCCAGCTACTACCAGACACATCCTGTATACAGCCAGTACTACCTCAGCCCGGCTACTACCAGACACATCCTGTATACAGCCAGTACTACCTCAGCCCAGCTACTACCAGACACATCCTGTATACAGCCAGTACTACCTCAGCCCAGCTACTACCAGACACATCCTGTATACAGCCAGTACTACCTCAGCCCAGCTACTACCAGACACATCCTGTATACAGCCAGTACTACCTCAGCCCAGCTACTACCAGACACATCCTGTATACAGCCAGAACTACCTCAGCCCGGCAACTACCAGACACATCCTGTATACAGCCAGTACTACCTCAGCCTAGCTACTACCAGACACATCCTGTATACAGCCAGTACTACCTCAGCCCGGCTACTACCAGACACATCCTGTATACAGCCAGTACTACCTCAGCCCAGCTACTACCAGACACATCCTGTATACAGCCAGTACTACCTCAGCCCGGCTACTACCAGACACATCCTGTATACAGCCAGTACTACTTCATCCCCGCTACTACCAGACACATCCTGTATACAGCCAGTATTACCAGACACATCCTGTATACAGCCAGTACTACCTCAGCCCGGCTACTACCAGACACATCCTGTATACAGCCAGTACTACCTCAGCTTGGCTACTACCAGACACCTCCTGTATACACCCAGTACTACCTCAGCCCGGCTACTACCAGACACATCCTGTATACAGCCAGTACTACCTCAGCCCGGCTACTACCAGACACATCCTGTATACAGCCAGTACTACCTCAGCCCGGCTACTACCAGACACATCCTGTATACAGCCAGTACTACCTCAGCCCTGCTCCTAACAGACACATCCTGTATACAGCCAGTACTACCTCAGCCCGGCTACTACCAGACACATCCTGTATACAGCCAGTACTACCTCAGCCCAGCTACTACCAGACACATCCTGTATACAGCCAGTACTACCTCAGCCCAGCTACTACCAGACACATCCTGTATACAGCCAGTACTACCTCAGCCCTGCTACTACCAGACACATCCTGTATACAGCCAGTACTACCTCAGCCCATCTACTACCAGACACATCCTGTATACAGCCAGTACTACCTCAGACCGGCTACTACCAGACACAGCCTGTATACAGCCAGTACTACCTCAGCCCAGCTACTACCAGACACATCCTGTATACAGCCAGTACTACCTCAGCCCAGCTACTACCAGACACATCCTGTATACAGCCAGTACCACCTCAGCCCAGCTACTACCAGACACATCCTGTATACAGCCAGTACTACCTCAGCCCGGCTACTACCAGACACATCCTGTATACAGCCAGTACTACCTCAGCCCAGCTACTACCAGACACATCCTATATACAGCCAGTACTACCTCAGCCCAGCTACTACCAGACACATCCTGTATACAGCCAGTACTACCTCAGCCAGCTACTACCAGACACATCCTGTATACAGCCAGTATTACCTCAGCCCAGCTACTACCAGACACATCCTGTATACAGCCAGTATTACCAGACACATCCTGTATACAGCCAGTACTACCTCAGCCCGGCTACTACCAGACACATCCTGTATACAGCCAGTACCACCTCAGCCCAGCTACTACCAGACACATCCTGTATACAGCCAGTACTACCTCAGCCCGGCTACTACCAGACACATCCTGTATACAGCCAGTACTACCTCATCCCAGCTACTACCAGACACATCCTATATACAGCCAGTACTACCTCAGCCCGGCTACTACCAGACACATCCTGTATACAGCCAGTACCACCTCAGCCCAGCTACTACCAGACACATCCTGTGTACAGCCAGTACTACCTCAGCCCGGCTACTACCAGACACATCCTGTATACAGCCAGTACCACCTCAGCCCAGCTACTACCAGACACATCCTGTGTACAGCCAGTACTACCTCAGCCCGGCTACTACCAGACACATCCTGTATACAGCCAGTACTACCTCAGCCTGGCTACTACCAGACACATCCTGTATACAGCCAGTACTACCTCAGCCTGGCTACTACCAGACACATCCTGTATACAGCCAGTACTACCTCAGCCCAGCTACTACCAGACACATCCTGTATACAGCCAGTACTACCTCAGCCCGGCTACTACCAGACACATCCTGTATACAGCCAGTACCACCTCAGCCCAGCTACTACCAGACACATCCTATATACAGCCAGTACTACCTCAGCCCGGCTACTACCAGACACATCCTCATACCTCCCAACATTTGGGAAAAGGAAAGAGGGACAAAATGGCGGCACGCGTAGCGTGCCGCGGCGAACCCCCTAAGCCACACCCCCAATCACTCCCTGGCCACGCCCCAAATTTTAGCCATATTAAAAATAATAAAAATCATAATTTAAAAAAAAAAAAAAATATTATCCTCATTGAGATTTGAACCCAGAACCTGCAGTGTCCATGTACAATAATAACACAGCGCCTCAACCCACTGAGCTATAGCCTCTGTGATTAACAAGTGGAGAATTTTGGTAACTAAGAACTATATACTGCCTTGGTATATAGGGAGGGATCTTCTCAGATTATTGTAATTATTGAGACTATTATTATTATTATTATTATTATTATTGAGATGATTATTATTATTTTTACCATTATTAATAATCATCTCCATAATAATAAAATTTATAATAATAATAATAATAATAGTCTCAATAATTACAATAATAATCTCTGAGAAGATCCCTCTCTATATATCAGTGCATTAGTCTGTGTCACAGTGTAAATGGCAGATAACATGTCTTACTTACCAGAAATCCTCAGCTCTGTAGCACTGGGCTTATAGCTCAGTTAGTTAGGCTCCTGTCTATGGTGCAGAGGGTCCCAGGTTCGAATCTCAGCCTGGCCAAAACTTTATTTAATTTAATTATATAAAGAGCTTGTGTCTGGGGAAGACCTGGAGACCATATATGGACAGATGGTGATCTGAGCTGATGACGTGGTCCCTGCTCTCTCCACTAAGCCGACACTTCTCTGAAAAGGATTCCCTGCCCGATGTCTGCTCTGGGGAACCCTAGGAGATGCAGTGACCATATATGGACAGATCTGAAGCTGATGACGTGGTGGTCCCTGCTCTGCGCTAAGCCCGACACTTCTCTGAAAAGGATTCCCTCCCGATGTCTGTAGAAGCCATTCTGTACTGTGAGTTCAGACTTTCAAAGTATTTACTATGCGGACACAGCAGCGGGACACAGCGGGACCTGGGGGGAGAATCCGTGACAATCTCATAGCTGCCCGTGACGCGGGGCAGGGGTACGAAAAACGGGAAAGTCCCGTCAAAATCGGGACGGTTGGGAGCTATGCATCCTGTATACAGCCAGTACTACCTCAGACCGGCTACTACCAGACACATCCTGTATACAGCCAGTACGACCAGACACGTCCTGTATACAGCCAGTACGACCAGACACATCCTGTATACAGCCAGTACTGCCAGGCACGTCCTGTATGCAGCCAGTACTGCCAGGCACGTCCTGTATGCAGCCAGTACTGCCAGGCACGTCCTGTATGCAGCCAGTACTGCCAGGCACGTCCTGTATGCAGCCAGCACTGCCAGGCACGTCCTGTATGCAGCCAGCACTGCCAGGCACGTCCTGTATGCAGCCAGTACTGCCAGGCACGTCCTGTATGCAGCCAGTACTGCCAGACACGTCCTGTATGCAGCCAGCACTGCCAGACACGTCCTGTATGCAGCCAGCACTGCCAGACACGTCCTGTATGCAGCCAGCACTGCCAGACACGTCCTGTATGCAGCCAGCACTGCCAGACACGTCCTGTATGCAGCCAGTACTGCCAGGCACGTCCTGTATGCAGCCAGTACTGCCAGGCACGTCCTGTATGCAGCCAGCACTGCCAGACACGTCCTGTATGCAGCCAGCACTGCCAGACACGTCCTGTATGCAGCCAGCACTGCCAGGCACGTCCTGTATGCAGCCAGCACTGCCAGGCACGTCCTGTATGCAGCCAGCACTGCCAGGCACGTCCTGTATGCAGCCAGCACTGCCAGGCACGTCCTGTATGCAGCCAGCACTGCCAGGCACGTCCTGTATGCAGCCAGTACTACCTCAGCCCAGCTACTTGTCACCCAGTGCCTTTGAGGTTGTGGTGTTAGGACATGACACACTGGGAAGGCAGGAAGGACTTTTTGTATCTGGTTTTGTGGTTCTTAGTGATTTGTTTTAGTCGTCATGAAGACCTTTCACCTCCTCCCTACCTTATGTCAGATGGATCGGTCTGCAGCCTAAATAGTCAGTGCTGTTAGTTTCGGCAACCAATGTGTGAATCAGACCTTGCTGTCAGGTGGGTGGTCCTGGGTGGGAGAAGACAGCCTTAAACTGCCCTCCTCACACTAGCCCATATCAGCATATTGGGTGCCAAAACGAACATTATTGAATTTTCACTGTGCAGAACTAGGGGAGCGAGAAGCAGTGACGTCCTGGAGAGGGTGGAGGTGGTGGAGCTCCCCTTTAATGAAGAGTTTGATGTTGGCGGCGGTGACCTTTGGCGAGTACCTGTTCCACCTCTTGTGTAACCATGGTGCCGGAGACAATCCTAATATTTGTGCCGCGGTCTCCAGGTGACAGAGCTGTTATCAGGAATGTGGAAATGACGGGACTTTAACCCCTGCACGCCTGCTCGCTCAGTGTCAGTAAGCTGCCTGTACTCGAGGCTCAGGGATATTATTGTGAGGTAAGACTTTAAGGTCCTGCCCAGGGCGGAAGGTGCAGATAATTCCCAGAAATCGACCTGACCTGCCACAGAGAACGCATAGCGAGATAACTCGCATTATGGGCGGAGCTATTGTTTGCTTGCGCAAATAAGCTAAAGTCCAGTCCACCAGCATCTGATGAAGGGATAAAGCTCAGGTTCATTCTGCATTGACGTGCTACTCATCGTGATGGCGTCCGCTGATCCATCCGAAACTCTTACCTGTCCCACCTGCCAGAACTCAAGCACAGATACCGGAGCTTCTGAGCACAACTTCTGCTGGGTGTGCATCGACTGTGTGCTGGACAAGCAGAGAGGAGTCCACACACATCATGTGTGCAGAGCGCAGGAAGGTCCTGTCCAGGAGAGGAGACTCCAGGAGGTGGCCAGACCCAACAGCACCACCACCATCACCTGCACGTACTGCGTTCACTCTCCCATCCCAGCTGTCAAGTCCTGTGTCATGTGCGAAGCTTCTCTCTGTGACACCCACCTGGCCGTCCACAGCAAGTCCCCTGACCACGTCCTGATCGAGCCCACCACCGCCCTGCGCAACCGCAAGTGCTCTGTCCACAAGAAGATACTGGAATACTACTGCCCCGCCGATGCCGTCTGTGTCTGCGTGTCCTGTATTCTCTTTGGAGATCATAGAGGACATCGAGTGGAGACCTTTGAGGAGGTTTCAAGTAAAAAGAAGAAGAGGCTGAAAAACGACCTGAAAAAACTCACCTCAAGGAGTTTAGAGACTGAGAAAAGACTCCAGACTCTGCAAAGCCGTAGTGGAGAGGTGCGAGAGAAGACATCTGACGTGACTGAGAGAGTGACTGCCCTGTTCAGGGACATCAGGAGACAACTAGATGCCTTGGAGAAGAGGGTCCTGAGCGAGATCTCCAGGCAGGAGGAGCAGGTATCACTCACAGTCTCTAGACTGATCCAGCAGCTGGAGCTCCAGAAGGACGAGCTGTCCAGACACATGTCTTATCTGGAGGAACTATGTGACCAGATGGATCCTCTCATTGTCATACAAGAGCAGGAATCTGAGCGAGAAAACTTCCTGGATGTGGGGAAGGACAAAGGCGACTCCAGGGACCAGCAGGTCTACCGAGTGGCTGGGGTGGACGAGGGGATGATCTCAGTGACGTTACACACAGGATTATGTAACATCATGGCTGGAATCAAGAAAGGCATCAACACACAAGGAGCTGCAGACTTATTACTGGACGCAAACACAGCCGGAAATGACGTCCACATCTCTGGGGACCTAAAAACGGCGTCCTGGTCACACATCGACCAGAACTACCCGGAGAAGTCAGGGAGATTCCAGTATGATCAGGTTCTCAGCACCAGGAGCTTCAGCTCGGGGAGATATTACTGGGAGGTGGAGACAAGTGAGACAGGAGTCTGGTTTTTGGGGATGTGTTACCCCAGTGTAGACCGAAGGGGGCGCCAGTCATGGATCGGAGATAATAACAAGTCATGGTGTTTACGGCGATACGACAATGTCCAATACTCTGTGATTCACGATGGAAAGTGGCTGCAGTTACCCCACAGTGTGTCCTGCCATGTGCTGGGGATCTATCTGGACTACGAGGCCGGCCTGCTCTCCTTCTACGAGCTCCGAGACCCTATAAGACACTTACACACCTTCACCGCCACCTTCATTGAGCCCCTGCATGTGGCCTTCAGCGTGTACAAGGCCTGGGTGCGCATTAAGGGGTAAAAGTCCTGCATGTGGCCTGACACATTGAACCCCCAGGGGTTTCTACAAACGCTGCAGCTTTTCTGTGTCCTTCTTGGTCTGGGGTTCATAACGTCTGATACACGTGTCATATCGGGACTGTAGGTCACATGATGATGTCACAATCAGCTGTACAGGAGCCAACGGTTATGTTGTAGTCATTGTTGATTTGTAAAGCGCTACGGCATTTGATGGCGCTATATGAATAAAGATTATAATTATTGGGGGTTATTTATCATTGTTTTCTTGGATTTATTGCGTAAAAAAAGTCAGACTAGAGCATATAAATTGACCTGCTGCTGCATCTTGTAGTTTGACCTGCTCCTGCAGCTTGTAGTTTGACCTGCTGCTGCATCTTGTAGTTTGACCTGCTCCTGCAGCTTGTAGTTTGACCTTCTCCTGCAGTTTGTAGTTTGACCTGCTCCTGCAGCTTGTAGTTTGACCTTCTCCTGCAGTTTGTAGTTTGACCTGCTCCTGCAGCTTGTAATTTGACCTTCTCCTGCAGTTTGTAGTTTGACCTGCTCCTGCAGCTTTTAGGTTGACCCGCTCCCGCAGCTCATAGTGTGACCTGCTGCTGCAGCTTGTAGTTTGACCTTCTCCTGCAGCTTGTAGTTTGACCTTCTCCTGCAGCTTGTAGTTTGACATTCTCCTGCAGTTTGCAGTTTGACCTTCTCCTGCAGTTTGCAGTTTGACCTTCTCCTGCAGTTTGCAGTTTGACCTTCTCCTGCAGCTTGCAGTTTGACCTTCTCCTGCAGCTTGTAGTTTGACCTTCTCCTGCAGTTTGCAGTTTGACCTGCTCCTGCAGCTTGTTATTTGGCTTGCTCCCGCATTTAGTTTGACCCGCTCCCGCAGCTTGTAATGTGACTTACTGCTGCAGCTTGTAGTTTGACCTTCTCCTGCAGCTTGTAGTTTGACCTTCTCCTGCAGCTTGTAGTTTGACCTTCTCCTGCAGTTTGCAGTTTGACCTTCTCCTGCAGCTTGCAGTTTGACCTTCTCCTGCAGCTTGTAGTTTGACCTTCTCCTGCAGTTTGCAGTTTGACCTGCTCCTGCAGCTTGTTATTTGGCTTGCTCCCGCATTTAGTTTGACCCGCTCCCGCAGCTTGTAATGTGACTTACTGCTGCAGCTTGTAGTTTGACCTTCTCCTGCAGCTTGTAGTTTGACCTTCTCCTGCAGCTTGTAGTTTGACCTTCTCCTGCAGTTTGCAGTTTGACCTTCTCCTGCAGCTTGCAGTTTGACCTTCTCCTGCAGCTTGTAGTTTGACCTTCTCCTGCAGTTTGCAGTTTGACCTGCTCCTGCAGCTTGTTATTTGGCTTGCTCCCGCATTTAGTTTGACCCGCTCCCGCAGCTTGTAATGTGACTTACTGCTGCAGCTTGTAGTTTGACCTTCTCCTGCAGCTTGTAGTTTGACCTGCTCCTGCAGCTTGTAGTTTGACCTGCTCCTGCAGCTTGTAGTTTGACCTGCTCCTGCAGCTTGTAGTTTGACCTGCTCCTGCAGCTTGTAGTTTGACCTACTCCTGCAGCTTGTAGTTTGATCTTCTCCTGCAGTTTGCAGTTTGACCTGCCCCTGCAGTTTGACCTACTCCTGTAGATTGTAGATTGACCTGCTCCTGCAGTGCAGTCACTAAATTTCAGGTGACGATTGACATCACACAATCACAAGTCCTATAATGAAGCTGTAAAAAAGAAAAGGAAAATGAATTGAAAATGAATTAAAATTGTTTTGAAATTATGTAAAAAAAGTTTTTCGTTGTTGTTTTTAATTCCTGTTTTATATCCATGAGGGAGCAGACTACAAGTCTAATGGCAATAAACCGATGTCAATGTTCTGTCCCAGGATTCTGCGGGTGCCGGACTCGCTCTGTTATTGGACAGTACCGGGGGCAGCGCCTGCAGTGTGGATGGGGAGGCGCAAATCTATGTACAATGGGGCTCATTTACTTACCGGTCCAGTCGCGATCCCGTCGTTGTCCGATGCTGATTCGGGTCTGTCGGGAGTCACTAAGGTCGGGCTCCCGATATCCTGCAGGTGTCGCTGCTGCGCTGAGGTCCACCGGAGTTCACCTGCTTCTTCCTGGTGCATGCGAGTGCTGATCTTGCGATACAAATCCTTTTTTAGATTCCGTGTTTTTTTCTGAATCCGTCGGGTTCAGTTTCATTTCTGTTGTGTGAAAGCCGGCGCCGATGCGACACAATCTGATCGCGTGCACCAAAACCCGGGGCGATTCGGCACAAATCGGAAATATTCGGGAAACCCAACAAAAGTGCGGCATTCGGGCCCTTAGGAAATGAGCCCCAATGTGTAAAAAGCTACAGACAAAAGGGCCTAACTAGTTTGGTGGGAGAATCCAGTGATTTGCGGACAGGTAACAACATAGTTGGAAATAAAGAACTAGATCCCGTCTTTTAGTTCAGCTGTCTGTATCTCCCACAACCACAAGCCTGGTGTCATCTGAAAGATAAGATTAGATTTCCTATAGATGTAACATCCTAAAAGACGGCGATCAAACCCTCCTCTTCCATCTCGTAAAATAAGCCAATTTTCTGGAAAAACTGACTCTTCTCTTTCTCTGCTCATTTACATATGACTTTGAAGGTACAGAAGGGATAGCTTCCCATGTGCCCTGACCCCTCCATTACTGCCAGTACAGAAGGGATAGCTTCCCATGTGCCCTGACCTCTCCATCACTGCCAGTACAGAAGGGATAGCTTCCCATGTGCCCTGACCTCTCCATCACTACCAGTACAGAAGGGATAGCTTCCCATGTGCCCTGACCTCTCCATCACTACCAGTACAGAAGGGATAGCTTCCCATGTGCCCTGACCCCTCCATCACTACCAGTACAGAAGGGATAGCTTCCCATGTGTCCTGACCCCTCCATCACAGCCAGTACAGAAGGGATAGCTTCTCATGTGTCCTGACCCTCCATCACTACCAGTACAGAAGGGATAGCTTCCCATGTGTCCTGACCCCTCCATCACTGCCAGTACAGAAGGGATAGCTTCCCATGTGTCCTGACCCCTCCATCACTGCCAGTACAGAAGGGATAGCTTCCCATGTGTCCTGACCCTCCATCACTGCCAGTACAGAAGGGATAGCTTCTCATGTGTCCTGACCCCTCCATCACTGCCAGTACAGAAGGGATAGCTTCTCATGTGTCCTGACCCCTCCATCACTACCAGTACAGAAGGGATAGCTTCTCATGTGCCCTGACCTCTCCATCACTGCCAGTACAGAAGGGATAGCTTCTCATGTGTCCTGACCCCTCCATCACTACCAGTACAGAAGGGATAGCTTCTCATGTGTCCTGACCTCTCCATCACTGCCAGTACAGAAGGGATAGCTTCTCATGTGTCCTGACCTCTCCATCACTGCCAGTACAGAAGGGATAGCTTCCCATGTGCCCTGACCCTCCATCACTACCAGTACAGAAGGGATAGCTTCCCATGTGTCCTGACCCCTCCATTACTGCCAGTACAGAAGGGATAGCTTCTCATGTGTCCTGACCCCTCCATCACTGCCAGTACAGAAGGGATAGCTTCCCATGTGTCCTGACCCCTCCATCACTGCCAGTACAGAAGAGATAGCTTCTCATGTGTCCTGACCCCTCCATCACTACCAGTACAGAAGGGATAGCTTCCCATGTGTCCTGACCCCTCCATCACTGCCAGTACAGAAGGGATAGCTTCTCATGTGTCCTGACTCTCCATCACTACCAGTACAGAAGGGATAGCTTCCCATGTGTCCTGACCCCTCCATCACTACCAGTACAGAAGGGATAGCTTCCCATGTGTCCTGACCCCTCCATCACAGCCAGTACAGAAGGGATAGCTTCTCATGTGTCCTGACCCTCCATCACTACCAGTACAGAAGGGATAGCTTCCCATGTGTCCTGACCCCTCCATCACTGCCAGTACAGAAGGGATAGCTTCCCATGTGTCCTGACCCCTCCATCACTGCCAGTACAGAAGGGATAGCTTCCCATGTGTCCTGACCCTCCATCACTGCCAGTACAGAAGGGATAGCTTCTCATGTGTCCTGACCCCTCCATCACAGCCAGTACAGAAGGGATAGCTTCTCATGTGTCCTGACCCTCCATCACTACCAGTACAGAAGGGATAGCTTCTCATGTGTCCTGACCCCTCCATCACAGCCAGTACAGAAGGGATAGCTTCTCATGTGTCCTGACCCCTCCATCACTGCCAGTACAGAAGGGATAGCTTCTCATGTGTCATGACCCCTCCACCACTGCCAGTACAGAAGGGATAGCTTCCCATGTGTCCTGACCCCTCCATCACTACCAGTACAGAAGGGATAGCTTCTCATGTGTCCTGACCCCTCCATCACTGCCAGTACAGAAGGGATAGCTTCTCATGTGTCCTGACCCCTCCATCACTGCCAGTACAGAAGGGATAGCTTCTCATGTGTCCTGACCCCTCCATCACTACCAGTACAGAAGGGATAGCTTCTCATGTGTCCTGACCCCTCCATCACTGCCAGTACAGAAGGGATAGCTTCCCATGTGTCCTGACCCCTCCATCACTACCAGTACAGAAGGGATAGCTTCTCATGTGTCCTGACCCCTCCATCACTGCCAGTACAGAAGGGATAGCTTCCCATGTGTCCTGACCCCTCCATCACTGCCAGTACAGAAGGGATAGCTTCTCATGTGTCCTGACCCCTCCATCACTACCAGTACAGAAGGGATAGCTTCTCATGTGTCCTGACCCCTCCATCACTGCCAGTACAGAAGGGATAGCTTCCCATGTGTCCTGACCCCTCCATCACTGCCAGTACAGAAGGGATAGCTTCTCATGTGTCCTGACCCCTCCATCACTACCAGTACAGAAGGGATAGCTTCTCATGTGTCCTGACCTCTCCATCACTGCCAGTACAGAAGGGATAGCTTCCCATGTGTCCTGACTCCTCCATCACTGCCAGTACAGAAGGGATAGCTTCCCATGTGTCCTGACCCCTCCACCACTGCCAGTACAGAAGGGATAGCTTCCCATGTGTCCTGACCCCTCCATCACTACCAGTACAGAAGGGATAGCTTCTCATGTGTCCTGACCTCTCCATCACTGCCAGTACAGAAGGGATAGCTTCCCATGTGTCCTGACTCCTCCATCACTGCCAGTACAGAAGGGATAGCTTCCCATGTGTCCTGACCCCTCCATCACTACCAGTACAGAAGCGATAGCTTCCCATGTGTCCTTACCCCTCCATCACTGCCAGTACAGAAGGGATAGCTTCTCATGTGTCCTGACCCCTCCATTACTGCCAGTACAGAAGGGATAGCTTCCCATGTGTCCTGACCCCTCCATCACTGCCAGTACAGAAGGGATAGCTTCCCATGTGTCCTGACCCCTCCATCACTGCCAGTACAGAAGGGATAGCTTCCCATGTGTCCTGACCCCTCCATCACTGCCAGTACAGAAGGGATAGCTTCCCATGTGTCCTGACCCCTCCATCACTACCAGTACAGAAGGGATAGCTTCTCATGTGTCCTGACCCCTCCATCACTGCCAGTACAGAAGGGATAGCTTCTCATGTGTCCTGACCCCTCCATCACTACCAGTACAGAAGGGATAGCTTCCCATGTGTCCTGACCTCTCCAGCACTACCAGTACAGAAGGGATAGCTTCTCATGTGTCCTGACCCCTCCATCACTGCCAGTACAGAAGGGATAGCTTCTCATGTGTCCTGACCCCTCCATCACTGCCAGTACAGAAGGGATAGCTTCTCATGTGTCCTGACCCCTCCATCACTGCCAGTACAGAAGGGATAGCTTCCCATGTGTCCTGACCCCTCCATCACTGCCAGTGATGCCACGGAGCATGCGCCGCCAATACTCTACTCCACACGTCTTCTCCATGCAGGTGTCTTCTCATTAGTTGATCTATCCTTGTATTGGCCGGCCAACAGTACTTAACCTCCCAGCTTCCTGGGCAGCGTCCTCTCTCCTGCGCCCCTGTACTCCAGACCCACCAGGTATAGCTCATTACTCCTTTTTCTTGTGCGCAGTCTACATATGCACAGTCGTGTATCTGCACTCTCTCTTGGCCATGCACTAAGCACCTTAATATTTCTAATGTACTGTAAGCCTTTGTGTGCTCGCTGCCCAGCACCTATATTTTACTACCCTATTGTTACCTTCTATTTTTAAACTGACTACAATAAATTTTTGACTTTTTTACCATTATCTTTGCTCATCCCCTTTTTCTTATTGGTAAAGTCTCCATATGGACAACTCCCAAGAGGAAGCCCCACCTTACAAGGTCTCCATATGGACAACTCCCAAGAGGAAGCCCCACCTTACAAGGTCTCCATATGGACAACTCCCAAGAGGAAGCCTTACCTGACAAAGTCTCCATATGGAGAACTCCTACGAGGAAGCCTTACCTGACAAAGTCTCCATATGGAGAACTCCTACGAGGAAGCCTTACCTGACAAAGTCTCCATATGGACAACTCCCAAGAGGAAGCCCCACCTTACAAGGTCTCCATATGGAGAATTCCTACGAGGAAGCCCCACCTTACATGGTCTCCATATGGACAACTGCCAAGAGGAAGCCTTACCTGACAAAGTCTCCATATGGACAACTGCCAAGAGGAAGCCTTACCTGACAAAGTCTCCATATGGACAACTGCCAAGAGGAAGCCCCACCTTACAAGGTCTCCATATGGAGAATTCCTACGAGGAAGCCTTACCTGACAAAGTCTCCATATGGACAACTCCCAAGAGGAAGCCCCACCTTACAAGGTCTCCATATGGAGAATTCCTACGAGGAAGCCCCACCTTACATGGTCTCCATATGGACAACTGCCAAGAGGAAGCCTTACCTGACAAAGTCTCCATATGGACAACTGCCAAGAGGAAGCCTTACCTGACAAAGTCTCCATATGGACAACTGCCAAGAGGAAGCCCCACCTTACAAGGTCTCCATATGGAGAATTCCTACGAGGAAGCCTTACCTGACAAAGTCTCCATATGGACAACTGCCAAGAGGAAGCCTTACCTGACAAAGTCTCTGTATGGAGAACTCCCACGAGGAAGCCTTACCTGACAAAGTCTCTGTATGGAGAACTTCTAAGAGGAAGCCCCACCTGACAAAGTCTCTGTATGGAGAACTTCTACGAGGAAGCCTTACCTGACAAAGTCTCCATATGGACAACTCCCATGAGGAAGCCTTACCTGACAAAGTCTCTATATGGACAACTCCCATGAGGAAGCCTTACCTGACAAAGTCTCCATATGGAGAACTCCCATGAGGAAGCCTTACCTGACAAAGTCTCCATATGGACAACTCCCATGAGGAAGCCTTACCTGACAAAGTCTCCATATGGAGAACTCCCATGAGGAAGCCTTACCTGACAAAGTCTCTGTATGGAGAACTCCCATGAGGAAGCCTTACCTGACAAAGTCTCTATATGGACAACTCCCATGAGGAAGCCTTACCTGACAAAGTCTCCATATGGAGAACTCCCATGAGGAAGCCCCACCTGACAAAGTATCCATATGGAGAACTCCCACGAGGAAACCTTACCTGACAAAGTCTCCATATGGAGAACTCCTACGAGGAAGCCTTACCTGACAAAGTCTCCATATGGAGAACTCCCATGAGGAAGCCCCACCTGACAAAGTATCCATATGGAGAACTCCCACGAGGAAACCTTACCTGACAAAGTCTCCATATGGACAACTCCCACGAGGAAACCTTACCTGACAAAGTCTCTCTATGGAGAACTCCCACTAGGAAGTCTTACCTGACAAAGTCTCTGTATGGAGAAATCCCACGAGGAAGCCTTACTTGACAGTCTCCATATTGAGAACTCCCACTAGGAAGCCTTACCTGACAAAGTCTCCATATGGAGAAGTCCTACGAGGAAGCCTTACCTCACAAGGTCTCCATATGGAGAACTCCTACGAGGAAGCCTTACCTGACAAAGTCTCTGTATGGAGAACTCCTATAAGGAAGCCCCACCTGACAAAGTCTCCATATGGAGAACTCCCACGAGGAAGCCTAACCTGACAAAGTCTCTGTAAGGAGTGCAGTCACTCAAAGACCGGAGTAAGATGCATTTGCCCCTATGACGCCTATGTCTGGGGTAATTGATGAGCTGTCTGGTGAATGACCACACCGCTGTTTGCTCGGTACATTCATGTGCGTCTTCTGTCGGTGAGATGGATGTGGCCCTTTGTCCAGACCTTGCACATGGTTTCCACGTCAGCAGATAAATACAATGGAAAGTTGTGAGTAACAGAAGACGTTTCCAACAACGAGTAAGAACCCAAACCACCAGAAGTACGGCTCCGGACCCCAGGTGTGACCCTCAGTCCAGCTACATAATCCCCCTCACGGCAGAAGATGCCCCTTCCTGCTGTGCTGCACAGGAGGGCTCAGGCTCTGCAGAGGAGGCTACTATCTGCCACCTTACTGCAGGAGCTCGAGATCTTCCTCAAAAGACAGGTAAGAACAAGAATGAGAAACATTCGAGACTGTGCTATCCCCTTCTCCCTCCAGGCTCCACTCCCCTGCTCCCTCCAGGCTCCACTCCCCTGCTCCCTCCAGGCTCCACTCCCCTGCTCCCTCCAGGCTCCACTCCCCTGCTCCCTCCAGGCTCCACTCCCCTGCTCCCTCCAGGCTCCACTCCCCTTCTCCCTCCAGGCTCCACTCCCCTGCTCCCTCCAGGCTCCACTCCCCTGCTCCCTCCAGGCTCCACTCCCCTGCTCCCTCCAGGCTCCACTCCCCTGCTCCCTCCAGGCTCCACTCCCCTGCTCCCTCCAGGCTCCACTCCCCTGCTCCCTCCAGGCTCCACTCCCCTGCTCCCTCCAGGCTCCACTCCCCTGCTCCCTCCAGGCTCCACTCCCCTGCTCCCTCCAGGCTCCACTCCCCTGCTCCCTCCATGCTCCACTCCCCTGCTCCCTCCAGGCTCCACTCCCCTGCTCCCTCCAGGCTCCACTCCCCTGCTCCCTCCATGCTCCACTCCCCTGCTCCCTCCATGCTCCACTCCCCTGCTCCCTCCAGGCTCCACTCCCCTGCTCCCTCCAGGCTCCACTCCCCTGCTCCCTCCAGGCTCCACTCCCCTGCTCCCTCCAGGCTCCACTCCCCTGCTCCCTCCAGGCTCCACTCCCCTGCTCCCTCCAGGCTCCACTCCCCTGCTCCCTCCAGGCTCCACTCCCCTGCTCCCTCCAGGCTCCACTCCCCTGCTCCCTCCAGGCTCCACTCCCCTGCTCCCTCCAGGCTCCACTCCCCTGCTCCCTCCAGGCTCCACTCCGCTGCTCCCTCCAGGCTCCACTCCGCTGCTCCCTCCAGGCTCCACTCCGCTGCTCCCTCTCTCTTCTCACTTTCCCTCACCTCCCTCTCTCTGCTCTGCTATGTCTCTCACCCCCCTCTCTGCTCTCCTCTGTCTCCTCTCTTTCTCTTGCCACCTCTCTTCTTTCTTTCTCTTATCCCCCTCTTTATTCTCTGTTTCTCTCACCCCTCTCTCTGCTCTCTGTCTCTTGCCCCCCTCTCTCTGCTTTCTCTTTCTTTCACCCCTCTCCCTTCTGTGGCCCCCCCTCTTCCCCTCTCTCTTTCTCACGCCCCTCTCCCTACTCTCTCTTTCTCTTGCCCCCTCTATCTTATTTCTTTCTCTCATCCCCCTCTTTATTCTCTTTCTCTCTCGCCCCTCCCTCTTTCTCTTGCCCCTCCCTCTACTCTCTTTCTCTTGCCCCCTCTCTTTTATTTATTTCTCTCATCCCCCTCTTTTATCTTTCTCTCGCCCCCTCTCTCTGCTCTGCTCTCTGTCTCTCACCCCCTTTCTGCTCTCCTACCTGTCTCCTCTCTCTTTCTCTCGCCCCTCTCTCTACTCTCTTTCTCTTGCCACCCTCTCTCTTCTTTCTTTCTCTTGCCACCCTCTCTCTTCTTTCTTTCTCTTGCCACCCTCTCTCTGCTCTGCTCTGTGTCTCTTGCCCCCCTCTCTCTGCTCTCTCTTTCTCTCCACCCCTCTCTGCTTTCTCTTTCTTTCACCCCTCTCTCTTTCTCTCACCCCCTTTCTCTTCCCCTCTCTCTTTCTCTCGTCCCCTTTCTCTTCCCCTCTCTCTCTTTCTCTCGCCCCTTTTCTCTTCCCCTCTCTCTTTCTCTCGCCCCTTTTCTCTTCCCCTCTCTCTTTCTCTCGCCCCCTTTCTCTTCCCCTCTCTCTTTCTCTCGCCCCCTTTCTCTTCCCCTCTCTCTTTCTCTCGCCCCCTTTCTCTTCCCCTCTCTCTTTCTCTCGCCCCCTTTCTCTTCCCCTCTCTCTTTCTCTCGCCCCCTTTCTCTTCCCCTCTCTCTTTCTCTCGCCCCCTTTCTCTTCCCCTCTCTCTTTCTCTCGCCCCCTTTCTCTTCCCCTCTCTCTTTCTCTCGCCCCCTTTCTCTTCCCCTCTCTCTTTCTCTGCCCCCCTTTCTCTTCCCCTCTCTCTTTCTCTGCCCCCCTTTCTCTTCCCCTCTCTCTTTCTCTGCCCCCCCCTCTTCCCCTCTCTCTTTCTCTCGCCCCTTTTCTCTTCCCCTCTCTCTTTCTCTCGCCCCTTTTCTCTTCCCCTCTCTCTCTCTGCCCCCTTTTCTCTTCCCCTCTCTCTTTCTCTGCCCCCTTTTCTCTTCCCCTCTCTCTTTCTCTGCCCCCCTTTCTCTTCCCCTCTCTCTTTCTCTGCCCCCCCCCTCTTCCCCTCTCTCTTTCTCTCGCCCCTTTTCTCTTCCCCTCTCTCTTTCTCTCGCCCCTTTTCTCTTCCCCTCTCTCTTTCTCTCGCCCCTTTTCTCTTCCCCTCTCTCTTTCTCTCGCCCCTTTTCTCTTCCCCTCTCTCTTTCTCTGCCCCCCTTTCTCTTCCCCTCTCTCTTTCTCTGCCCCCTTTTCTCTTCCCCTCTCTCTTTCTCTCGCCCCTTTTCTCTTCCCCTCTCTCTTTCTCTGCCCCCTTTTCTCTTCCCCTCTCTCTTTCTCTGCCCCCTTTTCTCTTCCCCTCTCTCTTTCTCTGCCCCCCTTTTCTCTTCCCCTCTCTCTTTCTCTGCCCCCCTTTTCTCTTCCCCTCTCTCTTTCTCTGCCCCCCTTTTCTCTTCCCCTCTCTCTTTCTCTGCCCCCCTTTTCTCTTCCCCTCTCTCTTTCTCTGCCCCCCTTTTCTCTTCCCCTCTCTCTTTCTCTGCCCCCCTTTTCTCTTCCCCTCTCTCTTTCTCTGCCCCCCTTTTCTCTTCCCCTCTCTCTTTCTCTGCCCCCCTTTCTCTTCCCCTCTCTCTTTCTCTGCCCCCCTTTCTCTTCCCCTCTCTCTTTCTCTCGCCCCTTTTCTCTTCCCCTCTCTCTTTCTCTCGCCCCTTTTCTCTTCCCCTCTCTCTCGCCCCTTTTCTCTTCCCCTCTCTCTCTCTGCCCCTTTTCTCTTCCCCTCTCTCTTTCTCTCGCCCCTTTTCTCTTCCCCTCTCTCTTTCTCTCGCCCCTTTTCTCTTCCCCTCTCTCTCTCTGCCCCCTTTTCTCTTCCCCTCTCTCTTTCTCTGCCCCCTTTTCTCTTCCCCTCTCTCTTTCTCTGCCCCCCTTTCTCTTCCCCTCTCTCTTTCTCTGCCCCCCTTTCTCTTCCCCTCTCTCTTTCTCTGCCCCCCTTTCTCTTCCCCTCTCTCTTTCTCTGCCCCCCCTCTTCCCCTCTCTCTTTCTCTGCCCCCCCTCTTCCCCTCTCTCTTTCTCTGCCCCCCCTCTCTTCCCCTCTCTCTTTCTCTGCCCCCCCTCTCTTCCCCTCTCTCTTTCTCTGCCCCCCCTCTTCCCCTCTCTTTCTCTGCCCCCCCTCTTCCCCTCTCTCTTTCTCTGCCCCCCCTCTTCCCCTCTCTCTTTCTCTCGTTCCCCTTTTTGCTTGATCTTTCTCTCGACCCTTCTCAATTCTCCCTTTCTTTTCTCTCCCCTTCTCTCTGCTCTCTATTTCTCTCGCCCCCCTCTTTCTATTCTTTTTCGCTCTGTTTCTCTCTGTGTCTCTCTCTGTAGCTCTCTCTGTCAGCTCTGTCTCTCGGCTCTTTCTATGTGTTTCTCTCTGTCTCTCTTTTGTCTCTGTGTCATATACAGACATAGACAGACAGAGATAGACATTGCAGAGCAACTGTCATATGAAACAGTAACGAGAGACCTCCACCGACCCCCACACACCCCGAGAGATCCTGGAGGAGAGGAAAGGTCCATCTGATTCAGGAGAATCAAACTTCTGTACAAATCCAATAGCAACTAAATTAAACTGTATAAACTGTAAAAAAAAATAAATAAATAACGAGAGACAAAATCACAAGAGCTTAAAATCTATGAAGAAGAAGTGACAGTGCTGATATAGTCACTGGGGGTAGAGATGTACATCCACCCACATAGAGAGCACCATGAAGGACGCCTCGTGAGACCTGGAGCCGCACATCTGTAACTACATCACACTCTTTTGTTCAGGGAGTTCAACAATCTGATGGAGGTCGTGAGAGCTCCAGCCAAGAGGAGAACATTGTAAGGTAAGTGCTGACATCCACCTGGGGACCTGCTGTGGTCAGAACCCCCATCCTGGGCAGTGGTCCATCAATGACTCGGTGTGCACTCCCAGATCTCCTCAGCTTGTCACCACTTTCATTAGAATAAGGTGACCCCACCAACCTCTTTTGGGCTCCAGGTCCCTTCTCTAGACCAGTGCTCGAGTACAGGGGTCATTAATATATGGTCAGTCATGAGCAGGATGATCACATTACTGAAGATCTCTGATGCAGCTGTCAGCTTTGCTGATCACGGCCCCTGTCACCCTCTATGACCAGGGTAATGGACCATGGCGGCCAAGCCAGGTATACACAACTGTTACCTGGAGTAACCAATATAAAGTCAACATAGAGCAGGACACGGGACATGTCCAGGATGGAGGCAAGATTCCAGGAATATGAAGAGGAATGCCCCACGATCATCACATGGTTAGGATGATGACTCCCTGCAGTCTGCTCTGTGCCCAGGGGTGCACCATTGTGGAGACAGGTTAGGTCCCTTTACCTTTATATATGTCTTCTGCTTTGTTTTTGCTTCTCTAGCTTTGACCAATGTCACCACATGCGTCTGGAGGAAAAGTTTACTCTGGAAGATTTACTGAGGTTGGAGAAGGTCTTCAGAAATCACAGTGTGCAGATAGAGAAGGCGGAGAACCTGGAGGAACCTCATTTATCGCTCCAGAACAAGAAGAAGCACCACAAAGCATCTCGGCAGCCCGGGAACATGACTCTGAGGGAGTTTCAGGAGGTTCTTGCTGGACTCTTTAAGCTGGAGTCCTGGGAAGAGAATATGGAGCTTCTGTTTAACAAGGTACACAGTCTCACAAAACACAGTGTGGCTACACATAATGGCTGACTTATGGCATCTCTTGTCAGGTGGACACCTCCTGTGATGGATTCATTGACTGGAGTGAGTTCTGTACCTACCTACTTCTACAGTACAAGGAGCGAGACTACATGGCAGCACAAAGGGTCACATTTGTTGGAGAGCCCACCATAAGATTGTGCTCGCGTAATAAGGTCAGTGTGATCACACATTTTGGGGCGACCAGTAGATATTAGGTGGTGGCCCATATTTACAGACCAGGTATTAACCTATTTGTTCCCACAGCAAGAGCCTACCTGCCGGGTCCTGGCCATCAGCTGTCTCCCATCACTCTGGTTCCTGAGTGTCAGTAAAGGGGGGGTCTTTACTCTGTGGGATGCCACCCTACACCCCCAGAAGTACTATGAGGTAGGTAACAAGAGAAGGAGTTGACAGATGCTGCAGACAACTAAGAGGAATGGGCTCACCTGGCAGGACATAACAGGCTTAGGTTGGTCCATTTTCTCCTAAGACCCTTCATCTTCATGGCAGATGCATTCTACAGACTCACGGGTTGGAAAAAGGAGGTTTAAGTCCTGGGTGACGGATGCAGTGTACATGCCCGATGTGCAGAAGGTTGCTGTGGCCACTACCAGCCGAGACATTCATTTCTATGATGTGTCTACGGTCAGCTTCATGGAGGAGGTCCACCTGTTTGGTAGGCTGGTGGCAGCAGTCACATCATCTGGAGCTTTCTGTGAGTTGTGTACATGATGACTTCCAGTGATCCCTCTTCTTTTGCAGCTCTGACGCATACTGCCACCTGTTTCTACTACTGGTATGATACTCAGGTACACATGGACCTCTATGGTTCTGCTTGCCTGTCCCTCCACCTGATGACTGCCACTCACCACAATCTTCTTCTTATAGTCCACTGGTGGGCGGTCACTGCTCCTATGGGGTGACGAGAAGGGTGGCATAAGTCTTCTGTGGCTGCTGAAACCCAAGTCTGGATTGTTTGAGAAGCCGTTCACCCACCGGTCTGGCCCATCCGAGGTCTACATGCAGGTGGGTACAATCCTCTATGGGTCTATGGGCTTCAGTGCCAGTGTAGGGTGGTCATGTAGACTTCAGTAGCTTCTATCACTTCTGGAGCTTCAGGAGATGAGTGTCCAGACTGCCAACGTCTCTTCTCCCTTCCATTCTGTCCTACAGGATCTGAAGCTCCACAACGATTTTCTGAGTTATCAGTCCATTCCAGACGTCCACTCAGAAGCCATCACTAAAGTCATGTATGTGGCCAGTCAGGAACTCGTAGTTACGTCCTGTGGAAGCTCTCACAACTCAGTAGTCATCATGGATATTCACCAAAGAGGGAACGTTTACACCTGGAGGATCAGGAAGGTGGGTGAAGGTCGTCCATGTATGGAGGTTTTTATAAAGACCCCAATTTTCACTCCTCATTTCCTCATCCTGTGACAGGGGGTGCAATGCTTTGACTACTGCAAGACCCTCAGCCTGCTGGTGACGGGGGGGCTGGACCACAAGGTTAGGCTATGGAACCAGTATGTCCCAAGCCGCCCCACAGCCATCCTCTCAGAACATACCACCGCCATCTCAGATGTGACCATATATGAGCCCCTGATGCAAGTCTTCAGCTACTCCAAGGACTCGGTGAGTGAGACCAAGTGCTTACACTCATACACATCACTAGTAGATGATCTCCCAGGCTACATGTGAGACCTTGGCTGCTTCTCTCCTAGTCCTGGGTGCGCTGGGGGTCTCTATTTTGGGCCGGTCACCTTCGTACTGTCACCTGGTTGCCCTCAGGCTCCTCTCAGAGGCTTCTTCTCTCCACCAGGTGCTGAAGGTGTGGGACCTCTCGTCGTGCAGGTGTATTCAGACATTGGTGGTGAAGTTCCCTTGCATTGAGTTCGGACACTTAAAGGAACATGGAGGATTCTCCTTCTTACTGACGTCCTGCAGCCCGCGGTGTCTAGTTGTCACATACTCTGATTACATTGGATTGCTGAAGTTGTCCCAAAATGACCCCAGCGAGGACAACCGGACCACACATGAAGCTCCTCTCTCCACGCTCCTCTACAACGGCTTCTTTCATCAGGTGAGAACCTGGACAGGAGAAGGGCCCCAGGTCTGTCCTGTGTATAGATGAGGGAAGGGCCCCGGGTCTGTCCTGTGTATAGATGAGGGAAGGGCCCCGGGTCTGTCCTGTGTATAGATGAGGGAAGGGCCCCAGGCCTGTCCTGTGTATAGATGAGGGAAGGGCCCCAGGCCTGTCCTGTGTATAGATGAGGGAAGGGCCCCAGGCCTGTCCTGTGTATAGATGAGGGAAGGGCCCCGGGTCTGTCCTGTGTATAGATGAGGGAAGGGCCCCAGGCCTGTCCTGTGTATAGATGAGGGAAGGGCCCCGGGTCTGTCCTGTGTATAGATGAGGGAAGGGCCCCGGGTCTGTCCTGTGTATAGATGAGGGAAGGGCCCCGGGTCTGTCCTGTGTATAGATGAGGGAAGGGCCCCAGGCCTGTCCTGTGTATAGATGAGGGAAGGGCCCCGGGTCTGTCCTGTGTATAGATGAGGGAAGGGCCCCAGGTCTGTCCTGTGTATAGATGAGGGAAGGGCCCGGGCCTGTCCTGTGTATAGATGAGGGAAGGGCCCGGGTCTGTCCTGTGTATAGATGAGGGAAGGGCCCGGGTCTGTCCTGTGTATAGATGAGGGAAGGGCCCCAGGTCTGTCCTGTGTATAGATGAGGGAAGGGCCCCGGGTCTGTCCTGTGTATAGATGAGGGAAGGGCCCCGGGTCTGTCCTGTGTATAGATGAGGGAAGGGCCCCGGGTCTGTCCTGTGTATAGATGAGGGAAGGGCCCCAGGCCTGTCCTGTGTATAGATGAGGGAAGGGCCCCGGGTCTGTCCTGTGTATAGATGAGGGAAGGGCCCGGGTCTGTCCTGTGTATAGATGAGGGAAGGGCCCCGGGTCTGTCCTGTGTATAGATGAGGGAAGGGCCCCGGGCCTGTCCTGTGTATAGATGAGGGAAGGGCCCGGGTCTGTCCTGTGTATAGATGAGGGAAGGGCCCGGGCCTGTCCTGTGTATAGATGAGGGAAGGGCCCGGGTCTGTCCTGTGTATAGATGAGGGAAGGGCCCCGGTCTGTCCTGTGTATAGATGAGGGAAGGGCCCCGGGCCTGTCCTGTGTATAGATGAGGGAAGGGCCCCGGGTCTGTCCTGTGTATAGATGAGGGAAGGGCCCCGGGTCTGTCCTGTGTATAGATGAGGGAAGGGCCCCGGGCCTGTCCTGTGTATAGATGAGGGAAGGGTCCGGGCCTGTCCTGTGTATAGATGAGGGAAGGGCCCGGGCCTGTCCTGTGTATAGATGAGGGAAGGGTCCCAGGTCTGTCCTGTGTATAGATGAGGGAAGGGCCCCGGGTCTGTCCTGTGTATAGATGAGGGAAGGGCCCCGGGTCTGTCCTGTGTATAGATGAGGGAAAGGCCCCGGGTCTGTCCTGTGTATAGATGAGGGAAGGGCCCGGGCCTGTCCTGTGTATAGATGAGGGAAGGGCCCGGGTCTGTCCTGTGTATAGATGAGGGAAGGGCCCGGGTCTGTCCTGTGTATAGATGAGGGAAGGGCCCCAGGTCTGTCCTGTGTATAGATGAGGGAAGGGCCCCGGGTCTGTCCTGTGTATAGATGAGGGAAGGGCCCCGGGTCTGTCCTGTGTATAGATGAGGGAAGGGCCCCGGGCCTGTCCTGTGTATAGATGAGGGAAGGGCCCCGGGTCTGTCCTGTGTATAGATGAGGGAAGGGCCCCGGGTCTGTCCTGTGTATAGATGAGGGAAGGGCCCGGGCCTGTCCTGTGTATAGATGAGGGAAGGGTCCGGGCCTGTCCTGTGTATAGATGAGGGAAGGGCCCCGGGTCTGTCCTGTGTATAGATGAGGGAAGGGCCCGGGTCTGTCCTGTGTATAGATGAGGGAAGGGCCCAGGTCTGTCCTGTGTATAGATGAGGGAAGGGCCCCGGGCCTGTCCTGTGTATAGATGAGGGAAGGGCCCCGGGTCTGTCCTGTGTATAGATGAGGGAAGGGCCCCGGGTCTGTCCTGTGTATAGATGAGGGAAGGGCCCCGGGTCTGTCCTGTGTATAGATGAGGGAAGGGCCCCGGGTCTGTCCTGTGTATAGATGAGGGAAGGGCCCCGGGTCTGTCCTGTGTATAGATGAGGGAAGGGCCCCGGGTCTGTCCTGTGTATAGATGAGGGAAGGGCCCCAGGCCTGTCCTGTGTATAGATGAGGGAAGGGCCCCGGGCCTGTCCTGTGTATAGATGAGGGAAGGGCCCCGGGCCTGTCCTGTGTATAGATGAGGGAAGGGCCCCGGGTCTGTCCTGTGTATAGATGAGGGAAGGGCCCCGGGTCTGTCCTGTGTATAGATGAGGGAAGGGCCCCGGGTCTGTCCTGTGTACAGATGAGGGAAGGGCCCCGGGTCTGTCCTGTGTATAGATGAGGGAAGGGCCCCAGGCCTGTCCTGTGTATAGATGAGGGAAGGGCCCCGGGTCTGTCCTGTGTATAGATGAGGGAAGGGCCCCGGGTCTGTCCTGTGTATAGATGAGGGAAGGGCCCCGGGTCTGTCCTGTGTATAGATGAGGGAAGGGCCCCGGGCCTGTCCTGTGTATAGTTGAGGGAAGGGCCCCGGGTCTGTCCTGTGTATAGATGAGGGAAGGGCCCCGGGCCTGTCCTGTGTATAGATGAGGGAAGGGCCCGGGTCTGTCCTGTGTATAGATGAGGGAAGGGCCCGGGCCTGTCCTGTGTATAGATGAGGGAAGGGCCCCAGGCCTGTCCTGTGTATAGATGAGGGAAGGGCCCCAGGCCTGTCCTGTGTATAGATGAGGGAAGGGCCCCGGGTCTGTCCTGTGTATAGATGAGGGAAGGGCCCCGGGCCTGTCCTGTGTATAGATGAGGGAAGGGCTCCAGGATGATTTGTGCTGATAATGTAGCAGAGCTGATACAGCTCCAGGATGATTAGTGCTGATAATGTAGCAGAGCTGATACAGCTCCAGGATGATTGGTGCTGATAATGTAGCAGAGCTGATACAGCTCCAGGATGATTTGTGCTGATAATGTAGCAGAGCTGATACAGCTCCAGGATGATTTGTGCTGATAATGTAGCAGAGCTGATGCAGCTCCAGGATGATTAGTGCTGATAATGTAGCAGAGCTGATACAGCTCCAGGATGATTTGTGCTGATAATGTAGCAGAGCTGATACAGCTCCAGGATGATTTGTGCTGATAATGTAGCAGAGCTGATACAGCTCCAGGATGATTTGTGCTGATGATGCAGCAGAGCTGATACAGCTCCAGGATGATTGGTGCTGATGATGTAGCAGAGCTGATACAGCTCCAGGATGATTTGTGCTGATGATGTAGCAGAGCTGATACAGCCCCAGGATGATTTGTGCTGTTAATGTAGCAGAGCTGATGCAGCTCCAGGATGATTTGTGCTGATAATGTAGCAGAGCTGATACAGCTCCAGGATGATTTGTGCTGATAATGTAGCAGAGCTGATACAGCTCCAGGATGATTTGTGCTGATAATGTAGCAGAGCTGCTGCCGCGCTGAAGACTAGTTCCTGCCATAGCATGTACAGAAAATTTATCTTGCACTTAAATAAGTGTCAGGATTAGGTTCTCCGACCTCCTGTGCATCTCCGCGCAAACTGCACCTCTCGTCCGTTACCAGCGGTCTCTGGTGCACGCCCCAGGCAGCGGCTGCTAAGACCTTGCGCTGTCTAGGAGTTGTGTTCTGGACTGCTGGGAGTTGTGGTACCTCTGCATGGTGTCTGCGATTGTGCCTTGTTGTTCTGCACCATGAGGGGTTAATTCCCAGAAGTTGTCCAGCTCCTATCAGGTTCTGGAGGTTCTGGCTGCATAAATTGCTCCTTGCTATAGGTGTGACCTGCTCCCTGCTATAGGTGTGACCTGCTCCCTGCTATAGGTGTGACCTGCTCCCTGCTATAGGTGTGACCTGCTCCTTGCTATAGGTGTGACCTGCTCTCAGCTATAGGTGTGACCTGCTCCTTGCTATAGGTGTGACCTGTTTCCTGCTATAGGTGTGACCTGCTCCCTGCTATAGGTGTGACCTGCTCTTTGCTATAGGTGTGACCTGCTCCCTGCTATAGGTGTGACCTGCTCCTTGCTATAGGTGTGACCTGCTCCCTGCTATAGGTGTGACCTGCTCCTTGCTATAGGTGTGACCCGCTCCTTGCTATAGGTGTGACCTGCTCCTTGCTATAGGTGTGAGCTGCTGTCTGCTATAGGTGTGACCTGCTCCCTGCTATAGGTGTGACCTGCTCCCTGCTATAGGTGTGACCTGCTCCCTGCTATAGGTGTGACCTGCTCCTTGCTATAGGTGTGACCTGCTCCCTGCTATAGGTGTGACCTGCTCCTTGCTATAGGTGTGAGCTGCTCTCTGCTATAGGTGTGACCTGCTCCCTGCTATAGGTGTGACCTGCTCCCTGCTATAGGTTTGACCTGCTCCCTGCTATAGGTGTGATCTGCTCCCTGCTATAGGTGTGACCTGCTCCCTGCTATAGGTGTGACCTGCTCCTTGCTATAGGTGTGACCTGCTCCCTGCTATAGGTGTGACCTGCTCCCTGCTAGAGGTGTGACCTGCTCCTTGCTATAGGTGTGACCTGCTCCCTGCTATAGGTGTGATCTGCTCCCTGCTATAGGTGTGACCTGCTCCCTGCTATAGGTGTGACCTGCTCCTTGTTATATGTGTGACCCGCTCCCTGCTATAGGTGTGACCTGCTCCTTGCTATAGGTGTAACCTGCTCCTTGCTATAGGTGTGACCTGCTCCTTGCTATAGGTGTGACCTGCTCCTTGCTATAGGTGTGACCTGCTCCTTGCTATAGGTGTGACCCGCTCCCTGCTATAGGTGTGACCCGCTCCCTGCTATAGGTGTGACCTGCTCCCTGCTATAGGTGTGACCTGCTCTCTGTTATAGGTGTGAGCTGCTCCTTGCTATAGGTGTGACCTGCTCCTTGCTATAGGTGTGACCTGCTCCTTGCTATAGGTGTGACCTGCTCCTTGCTATAGGTGTGACCTGCTCCTTGCTATAGGTGTGACCCGCTCCCTGCTATAGGTGTGACCCGCTCCCTGCTATAGGTGTGACCTGCTCCCTGCTATAGGTGTGACCTGCTCCCTGCTATAGGTGTGACCTGCTCCTTGCTATAGGTGTGACCTGCTCCCTGCTATAGGTGTGACCTGCTCCCTGCTATAGGTGTGACCTGCTCCTTGCTATAGGTGTGACCTGCTCCCTGCTATAGGTGTGACCTGCTCCTTGCTATAGGTGTGACCTGCTCCTTGCTAGAGGTGTGACCTGCTCCTTGCTATAGGTGTGACCTGCTCCCTGCTATAGGTGTGACCTGCTCCTTGCTATAGGTGTGACCTGCTCCCTGCTATAGGTGTGACCTGCTCCCTGCTATAGGTGTGACCTGCTCCTTGCTATAGGTGTGACCTGCTCCTTGCTAGAGGTGTGACCTGCTCCTTGCTATAGGTGTGACCTGCTCCTTGCTATAGGTGTGACCTGCTCCCTGCTATAGGTGTGACCTGCTCCTTGCTATAGGTGTGACCTGCTCCCTGCTATAGGTGTGACCTGCTCCCTGCTATAGGTGTGACCTGCTCCCTGCTATAGGTGTGACCTGCTCCTTGCTATAGGTGTGACCTGCTCCCTGCTATAGGTGTGACCTGCTCCTTGCTATAGGTGTGACCTGCTCTCTGTTATAGGTGTGACCTGCTCCTTGCTATAGGTGTGACCTGCTCCCTGCTATAGGTGTGACCTGCTCCTTGCTATAGGTGTGACCTGCTCCCTGCTATAGGTGTGACCTGCTCCTTGCTATAGGTGTGACCTGCTCCCTGCTATAGGTGTGACCTGCTCCCTGCTATAGATGTGACCTGCTCCTTGCTATAGGTGTGACCCGCTCCTTGCTATGGGTGTGACCTGCTCCTTGCTATAGGTGTGACCTGCTCCATGCTATAGGTGTGACCTGCTCCCTGCTATGGGTGTGACCTGCTCCTTGCTATAGGTGTGACCTGCTCCCTGCTATAGGTGTGACCTGCTCCTTGCTATAGGTGTGACCTGCTCCTTGCTATAGGTGTGACCTGCTCCCTGCTATAGGTGTGATCTGCTCCTTGCTATAGGTGTGACCTGCTCCTTGCTATAGGTGTGACCTGCTCCTTGCTATAGGTGTGACCTGCTCCCTGCTATAGGTGTGACCTGCTCTCTGTTATAGGTGTGACCTGCTCCCTGCTATAGGTGTGACCTGCTCCCTGCTATAGGTGTGACCTGCTCCCTGCTATAGGTGTGACCTGCTCCCTGCTATAGGTGTGACCTGCTCCTTGCTATAGGTGTGACCTGCTCCTTGCTATAGGTGTGACCTGCTCTCTGCTATAGGTGTAACCTGCTCCTTGCTATAGGTGTGACCTGCTCCCTGCTATAGGTGTGACCTGCTCTCTGCTATAGGTGTGACCTGCTCCCTGCTATAGGTGTGACCTGCTCCCTGCTATAGGTGTGACCTGCTCCTTGCTATAGGTGTGACCTGCTCCTTGCTATAGGTGTGACCTGCTCCCTGCTATAGGTGTGACCTGCTCCTTGCTATAGGTGTGACCTGCTCCCTGCTATAGGTGTGACCTGCTCCCTGCTATAGGTGTGACCTGCTCCCTGCTATAGGTGTGATCTGCTCCCTGCTAGAGGTGTGACCTGCTCCCTGCTATAGGTGTGACCTGCTCCCTGCTATAGGTGTGACCTGCTCCCTGCTAGAGGTGTGACCTGCTCCCTGCTATAGGTGTGACCTGCTCCTTGCTATAGGTGTGACCTGCTCCCTGCTATAGGTGTGACCTGCTCCCTGCTATAGGTGTGACCTGCTCCCTGCTATAGGTGTGACCTGTTCCCTGCTATAGGTGTGACCTGCTCCTTGTTATATGTGTGACCCGCTCCCTGCTATAGGTGTGACCTGCTCCTTGCTATAGGTGTAACCTGCTCCTTGCTATAGGTGTGACCTGCTCCTTGCTATAGGTGTGACCTGCTCCCTGCTATAGGTGTGACCTGCTCCTTGCTATAGGTGTGACCCGCTCCCTGCTATAGGTGTGACCCGCTCCCTGCTATAGGTGTGACCTGCTCCCTGCTATAGGTGTGACCTGCTCTCTGTTATAGGTGTGAGCTGCTCCCTGCTATAGGTGTGACCTGCTCCTTGCTATAGGTGTGACGTGTGACCTGCTCCCTGCTATAGGTGTGACCTGCTCCTTGCTATAGGTGTGACCTGCTCCCTGCTATAGGTGTGACCTGCTCCTTGCTATAGGTGTGACCTGCTCCTTGCTAGAGGTGTGACCTGCTCCTTGCTATAGGTGTGACCTGCTCCCTGCTATAGGTGTGACCTGCTCCTTGCTATAGGTGTGACCTGCTCCCTGCTATAGGTGTGACCTGCTCCCTGCTATAGGTGTGATCTGCTCCCTGCTATAGGTGTGACCTGCTCCCTGCTATAGGTGTGACCTGCTCCTTGCTATAGGTGTGACCTGCTCCTTGCTAGAGGTGTGACCTGCTCCTTGCTATAGGTGTGACCTGCTCCTTGCTATAGGTGTGACCTGCTCCTTGCTATAGGTGTGACCTGCTCCCTGCTATAGGTGTGACCTGCTCCCTGCTATAGGTGTGACCTGCTCCCTGCTATAGGTGTGACCTGCTCCTTGCTATAGGTGTGACCTGCTCCCTGCTATAGGTGTGACCTGCTCCCTGCTATAGGTGTGACCTGCTCCCTGCTATAGGTGTGACCTGCTCCTTGCTATAGGTGTGACCTGCTCCTTGCTATAGGTGTGACCTGCTCTCTGCTATAGGTGTAACCTGCTCCTTGCTATAGGTGTGACCTGCTCTCTGCTATAGGTGTGACCTGCTCCCTGCTATAGGTGTGACCTGCTCCCTGCTATAGGTGTGACCTGCTCTCTGCTATAGGTGTGACCTGCTCCCTGCTATAGGTGTGACCTGCTCCTTGCTATAGGTGTGACCTGCTCCTTGCTATAGGTGTGACCTGCTCCCTGCTATAGGTGTGACCTGCTCCCTGCTATAGGTGTTACCTGCTCCCTGCTATAGGTGTTACCTGCTCCCTGCTATAGGTGTGACCTGTTCCCTGCTATAGGTGTGACCTGCTCCCTGCTATAGGGGTGACCTGCTCCTTTCTATAGGTGTGACCTGCTCCCTGCTATAGGTGTGAGCTGCTCCCTGCTATAGGTGTGACCTGCTCTCTGCTATAGGTGTGACCTGCTCCCTGCTATAGGTGTGACCTGCTCCCTGCTATAGGTGTGATCTGCTCCCTGCTATAGGTGTGACCTGCTCCCTGCTATAGGTGTGACCTGCTCCCTGCTATAGGTGTGATCTGCTCCCTGCTATAGGTGTGACCTGCTCCCTGCTATAGGTGTGACCTGCTCCTTGCTATAGGTGTGACCCGCTCCCTGCTATAGGTGTGACCCGCTCCCTGCTATAGGTGTGACCCGCTCCTTGCTATAGGTGTGACCCGCTCCCTGCTATAGGTGTGACCCGCTCCTTGCTATAGGTGTGACCCGCTCCCTGCTATAGGTGTGACCCGCTCCCTGCTATAGGTGTGACCCGCTCCCTGCTATAGGTGTGACCCGCTCCCTGCTATAGGTGTGACCTGCTCCCTGCTATAGGTGTGACCTGCTCCCTGCTATAGGTGTGACCTGCTCCCTGCTATAGGTGTGACCTGCTCCCTGCTATAGGTGTGACCTGCTCCCTGCTATAGGTGTGACCTGCTCCCTGCTATAGGTGTGACCTGCTCCCTGCTATAGGTGTGACCTGCTCCCTGCTATAGGTGTGACCTGCTCCCTGCTATAGGTGTGACCTGCTCCCTGCTATAGGTGTGACCTGCTCCCTGCTATAGGTGTGACCTGCTCCCTGCTATAGGTGTGACCTGCTCCCTGCTATAGGTGTGACCTGCTCCCTGCTATAGGTGTGACCTGCTCCCTGCTATAGGTGTGACCTGCTCCCTGCTATAGGTGTGATCTGCTCCCTGCTATAGGTGTGACCTGCTCCCTGCTATAGGTGTGACCTGCACCCTGCTATAGGTGTGACCTGCTCCCTGCTATAGGTGTGACCTGCACCCTGCTATAGGTGTGACCTGCACCCTGCTATAGGTGTGACCTGCACCCTGCTATAGGTGTGACCCGCTCCCTGCTATAGGTGTGACCCGCTCCCTGCTATAGGTGTGACCCGCTCCTTGCTATAGGTGTGACCCGCTCCTTGCTATAGGTGTGACCCGCTCCTTGCTATAGGTGTGACCCGCTCCCTGCTATAGGTGTGACCCGCTCCCTGCTATAGGTGTGACCTGCTCTCTGTTATAGGTGTGACCTGCTCTCTGTTATAGGTGTGACCTGCTCCCTGCTATAGGTGTGACCTGCTCCCTGCTATAGGTGTGACCTGCTCCCTGCTATAGGTGTGATCTGCTCCCTGCTATAGGTGTGACCTGCTCCCTGCTATAGGTGTGATCTGCTCCCTGCTATAGGTGTGATCTGCTCCCTGCTATAGGTGTGACCTGCTCCTTGCTATAGGTGTGACCTGCTCCCTGCTATAGGTGTGACCTGCTCCCTGCTATAGGTGTGACCTGCTCCTTGCTATAAGTGTGACCTGCTCCTTGCTATAAGTGTGACCTGCTCCCTGCTATAGGTGTGACCTGCTCCCTGCTATAGGTGTGACCTGCTCCTTGCTATAGGTGTGACCTGCTCCCTGCTATAGGTGTGACCTGCTCCCTGCTATAGGTGTGACCTGCTCCTTGCTATAAGTGTGACCTGCTCCTTGCTATAAGTGTGACCTGCTCCCTGCTATAGGTGTGACCTGCTCCCTGCTATAGGTGTGACCTGCTCCCTGCAATAGGTGTGACCTGCTCTCTGTTATAGGTGTGACCTGCTCCCTGCTATAGGTGTGACCTGCTCCCTGCAATAGGTGTGACCTGCTCCCTGCTATAGGTGTGACCTGCTCCCTGCTATAGGTGTGATCTGCTCCCTGCTATAGGTGTGATCTGCTCCCTGCTATAGGTGTGACCTGCTCCTTGCTATAGGTGTGACCTGCTCCCTGCTATAGGTGTGACCTGCTCCCTGCTATAGGTGTGACCTGCTCCCTGCTATAGGTGTGACCTGCTCCTTGCTATAGGTGTGACCTGCTCTCTGTTATAGGTGTGACCTGCTCCCTGCTATTATGGGGCGCCGTTTGTTCACAGTGTATTTTGTGACACAGAATCCATTTTGTAAGCACAGAATAATTTTGTGTTCACAAAATATTCTGCTTGAAGACAAAATACATTACACTTGCACAAAACTACACATCTTTTAGTGAACACCAAATTTATTTTGTGCATACATATTAGATTATGTGAACAAAAAAATGATTTTGTGTTTACAGAATAATTTTTTGTGACACAGAATTAAATTTTGTAGACACGAAACTTGTCCTGTGACACAGATTTTTTATTTTGTGGCACAGAATAATTTTTTTTAACAAAATGACTTTTGTATAAGAGTCTTTTCAAAATTACATTTCTGTACTACAAAATGCCATTCTGTGAGACAAAACTCTTATTGTGTACAACAAAAACTATTTCTGTGATACAAAATATAATTTTGTGTAACAGAATTCTACTTCTGTACTACAAAATACCATTCTGTGTGACAGAATTTTACTTCTGTACTACAAAATGACATTCTGTGTGACAGAATTCTTATTCTGTGTGACAGAACTCTACTTCTGTACTACAAAATACCATTCTGTTTGACAAAATTCTACTTCTGTACTACAAAATACCATTCTGTTTGACAAAATTCTTCTTCTGTACTACAAAATACTATTCTGTGCGACAGAATTCTACTTCCGTACTACAAAATGCCATTCTGTGCGACAGAATTCTACTTCCGTACTACAAAATGCCATTCTGTGCGACAGAATTCTACTTCGGTACCACAAAATGCCATTCTGTGCGACAGAATTCTACTTCCGTACTACAAAATGCCATTCTGTGCGACAGAATTCTACTTCCGTACTACAAAATGCCATTCTGTGCGACAGAATTCTACTTCTGTACTACAAAATGCCATTCTGTGCGACAGAATTCTACTTCTGTACTACAAAATGGCATTCTGTGCGACAGAATTCTACTTCTGTACTACAAAATACTATTCTGTGCGACAGTATTCTACTTCTGTACTACAAAATACTATTCTGTGCGACAGAATTCTACTTCTGTACTACAAAAACACTATTCTGTGTGACAGAATTCTACTTCTGTACTACAAAATGGCATTATGTGCAACAGAATTCTACTTCTGTACTACAAAATACTATTCTGTGCGACAGAATTCTACTTCTGTACTACAAAATACTATTCTGTGCGACAGATTTTTACTTCTGTACTACAAAATACCATTCTCTGCCACAGAATTCTACTTCTGTACTACAAAATGGCATTATGTGCGACAGAATTCTACTTCTGTACTACAAAATGGCATTATGTGCGACAGAATTCTACTTCTGTACTACAAAATGGCATTATGTGTGACAGAATTCTACTTCTGTACTACAAAATACTTTTCTGTGCGACAGAATTCTACTTCTGTACTACAAAATACCATTCTGTGTGACAGAATTCTTATTCTGTGAGAAATATCTGTCAGTCAAACAGACCAGCCAACCAATCAAATGCTTCCTTTATTCCCAGGTCCTGGAGACAGCAGTGAAGCCCCAGCTCTGCTGTCAGACTGGAGGTTGTGAGGTCTCCCTGGTC
Organism: Engystomops pustulosus; assembly: GCF_040894005.1. NCBI lineage: Eukaryota > Metazoa > Chordata > Amphibia > Anura > Leptodactylidae > Engystomops > Engystomops pustulosus. The sequence goes on from NW_027284973.1 coordinate 105,499, forward strand.
TGCCCTGGTTGTGGTCTATAGATAGGGCAGGGACTGGATTGTGTTGATCTCCTGCACATTATATATACACAGGAAAGTGTCTGCTCTAAGAAGTTACTGTACACGATATTTCCTCGTGGTGTAAAGGACCTTTGATGACGTCATCGCCATGTGACTTGTGTGGGAGGAGCAACTCTAGAGTTACACAGAAACCATGGAGATCGCTGGTAGAAGCTGCAGCCCTGAGGGATAGAGGAGCAATGGAGGCAGAGGAGGAGGTGGAGTGCAGGGAGAGGAGAAGGTGGGGTGCAGGGAGAGGAGGTGGGGAGCAGGGAGAGGAGAAGGTGGGGAGCAGGGAGAGGAGGAGGTGGGGAGCAGGGAGAGGAGGAGGAGGTGGGGAGCAGGGAGAGGAGGAGGTGGGGAGCAGGGGGAGGAGAAGGTGGGGAGCAGGGAGAGGAGGAGGTGGAGTGCAGGGAGAGGAGGAGGTGGGGAGCAGGGAGAGGAGGAGGAGGTGGGGAGCAGGGAGAGGAGGAGGTGGGGAGCAGGGAGAGGAGGAGGTGGGGTGCAGGGAGAGGAGAAGGTGGGGAGCAGGGAGAGGAGGAGGTGGGGAGCAGGGAGAGGAGGAGGTGGGGAGCAGGGAGAGGAGGAGGTGGGGAGCAGGGAGAGGAGAAGGTGGAGAGCATGGAGAGGAGGAGAAGGTGGGGAGCGGGGAGAGGAGAAGGTGGGGAGCAGGGAGAGGAGGAGGTGGGGAGTCAGGGAGAGGAGAAGATGGGGTGCAGGGAGAGGAGGAGGTGGGGTGCAGGGAGAGGAGGGAGCAAGGAGAGGAAGAGGTGGGGTGCAGGGAGAGGAGGAGGTGGGGTGCAGGGAGAGGAGGAGGTGGGGAGCAGGGAGAGGAGAAGGTGGGGAGCAGGGAGAGGAGAAGGTGGGAGGCAGGGAGAGGAGAAGAAGGTGGGGAGCATAGAGAGGAGGAGGAGAAGGTGGGGAGTATAGAGAGGAGGAGAAGGTGGGGTGCAGGGAGAGGAGGAGGTGGGGTGCAGGGAGAGGAGGAGGTGGGGTGCAGGGAGAGGAGGAGGTGGAGTGCAGGGAGAGGAGGAGGTGGGGTGCAGGGAGAGGAGGGGGTGGGGTGCAGGGAGAGGAGGGGGTGGGGTGCAGGGAGAGGAGAAGGTGGGGAGCAGGGAGAGGAGAAGGTGGGGAGCAGGGAGAGGAGGAGGTGGAGTGCAGGGAGAGGAGGAGGTGGAGTGCATGGCGAGGAGGAGGTGGGGTGCAAGGAGAGGAGGAGAAGTGGGGAGCAGGGAGAGGAGGAGGTGGGGAGCAGGGAGAGGAGGAGGTGGGGTGCAGGGAGAGGAGGAGGTGGGGTGCAGGGAGAGGAGGAGGTGGGGAGCAAGGAGAGGAGGAGGTGGGGAGCATTGAGAGGAGGAGAAGGTGGGGAGCAGGGAGTGGAAGAGTTTGGGTGCAGGGAGAGGAGGAGAAAGTGGGGAGCAGGGAGAAGAGGAGGTGGGGTGCAGGGAGAGGAGGAGGTGGGGAGCAGGGAGAGGAGGAGGTGCTGGGGTGCAGGGAGAGGAGGAGGTGGGGAGCAGGGAGAGGAGAAGGTGGGAGGCAGGGAGAGGAGAAGGTGGGAGGCAGGGAGAGGAGAAGGTGGGGAGCACGGAGAGGAGAAGGTGGAGAGTCAGGGAGAGGAGGAGGTGGAGAGTCAGGGAGAAGAGAAGGTGGGGAGCAGGGAGAAGAGAAGGTGGGGAGCAGGGAGAGGAGGAGGTGGGGAGCAGGGAGAGGAGAAGGTGGAGAGTCAGGGAGAGGAGAAGGTGGGGAGCATGGAGAGGAGGAGGTGGGAAGTCAGGAAGAGGAGAAGTTGGGGAGTCAGGGAGAGGAGAAGTTGGGGAGTCAGGGAGAGGGGTGCAGAGTGACATGGATGTAATGTGGGGGTGCAGGGTGACATGGATGTAATGTGGGGGTGCAGGGTGACATGGATGTAATGTGGGGTGCAGGGTGACATGGATGTAATGTGGGGGTGCAGGGTGACATGGATGTAATGTGGGGTGCAGGGTGATATGGATGTAATGTGAGGTGCAGGGTGACATGGATGTAATGTGGGGGTGCAGGGTGACATGGATGTAATGTGGGGTGCAGGGTGACATGGATGTAAGGTGGGGTGCAGGGTGACATGGATGTAATGTGGGGTGCAGGGTGACATGGATGTAATGTGGGGGTGCAGGGTGACATGGATGTAATGTGCGGTGCAGGGTGACATGGATGTAATGTGGGGTGCAGAGTGACATGGATGTAATGTGGGGTGCAGGGTGATATGGATGTAATGTGGGGGGTGCAGGGTGACATAGATGTAATGTGGGGTGCAGGGTGACATGGATGTAATGTGGGGGGTGCAGGGTGACATGGATGTAATGTGGGGTGCAGGGTGACATGGATGTAATGTGGGGGTGCAGGGTGACATGGATGTAATGTGAGGTGCAGGGTGACATGGATGTAATGTGGGGTGCAGGGTGATATGGATGTAATGTGCGGTGCAGGGTGACATGGATGTAATGTGGGGTGCAGGATGACATGGATGTAATGTGGGGGTGCAGGGTGACATGGATGTAATGTGGGGGTGTAGGGTCACATGGATGTAATGTGGGGGTGCAGGGTGACATGGGTGTAATGTGGGGGTGCAGGGTGATATGGATGTAATGTGGGGTGCAGGGTGACATTGATGTAATGTGGGGTGCAGGGTGACATGGATGTAATGTGGGGGTGCAGGGTGACATGGATGTAATGTGGTGGTGCAGGGTGACATGGATGTAATGTGGGGGTGCAGGGTGACATGGATGTAATGTGGGGGTGCAGGGTGACATGGATGTAATGTGGGGTGCAGGGTGATATGGATGTAATGTGAGGTGCAGGGTGACATGGATGTAATGTGGGGGTGCAGGGTGACATGGATGTAATGTGGAGGTGCAGGGTGACATGGATGTAATGTGGGGTGCAGGGTGACATGGATGTAATGTGGGGGTGCAGGGTGACATGGGTGTAATGTGGGGGTGCAGGGTGACATGGATGTAATGTGGGATGCAGGGTGACATGGATGTAATGTGGGGTGCAGGGTGACATGGATGTAATGTGGAGGTGCAGGGTGACATGGATGTAATGTGGGGGTGCAGGGTGACATGGATGTAATATGGGGTGCAGGGTGACATGGATGTAATGTGGGGTGCAGGGTGACATGGATGTAATGGGGGGTGCAGAGTGACATGGATGTAATGTGGGGAGCAGGGTGACATGGATGTAATGTGGGGTGCAGGGTGACATGGATGTAATGTGGGGTGCAGAGTGACATGGATGTGATGTGGGGGTGCAGGGTGACATGGGTGTAATGTGGGGAGCAGGGTGACATGGATGTAATGTGGGGTGCAGGGTGACATGGGTGTAATGTGGGGTGCAGGGTGACATGGATGTAATGTGGGGTATAGGGTGACATGGATGTAATGTGGGGTGCAGGGTGACATGGATGTAATGTGAGGTGCAGGGTGACATGGATGTGATGTGCGGTGCAGGGTGACATGGATGTAATGTGGGGGTGCAGGGTGACATGGATGTAATGTGGGGGTGCAGGGTGACATGGATGTAATGTGGGGGTGCAGGGTGACATGGATGTAATGTGGGGTGCAGGGTGACATGGATGTAATGTGGGGTGCAGGGTTACATGGATGTAATGTGGGGTGCAGGGTTACATGGATGTAATGTGGGGTGCAGGGTGACATGGATGTAATGTGGGGTGCAGGGTGACATGGGTGTAATGTGGGGGTGCAGGGTGATATGGATGTAATGTGGGGTGCAGGGTGACATAGATGTAATGTGGGGTGCAGGGTGACATGGATGTAATGTGAGGTGCAGGGTGACATAGATGTAATGTGGGGGTGCAGGGTGACATGGATGTAATGTGGGGTGCAGGGTGACATGGATGTAATGTGGGGTGCAGGGTGACATGGATGTAATGTGGGGTGCAGGGTGACATGGATGTAATGTGGGGGTGCAGGGTGACATGGATGTAATGTGAGGTGCAGGGTGACATGGATGTAATGTGGGGTGCAGGGTGACATGGATGTAATGTGGGGGTGCAGGGTGACATGGATGTAATGTGGGGTGCAGGGTGTCATGGATGTAATGTGGGGTGCAGGGTGACATGGATGTAATGTGGGGGTGCAGGGTGACATGGATGTAATGTGGGGTGCAGGGTGACATGGATGTAATGTGGGGGTGCAGGGTGACATGGATGTAATGTGGGGGTGCAGGGTGACATGGATGTAATGTGGGGGTGCAGGATGACATGGATGTAATGTGGGGATGCAGGGTGACATGGATGTAATGTGCGGTGCAGGGTGACATGGATGTAATGTGGGGTGCAGGGTGACATGGATGTAATGTGGGGTGCAGGGTGACATGGATGTAATGTGGGGTGCAGGGTGACATGGATGTAATGTGGGGGTGCAGGGTGACATGGATGTAATGTGAGGTGCAGGGTGACATGGATGTAATGTGAGGTGCAGGGTGACATGGATGTAATGTGGGGGTGCAGGGTGACATGGATGTAATGTGGGGTGCAGGGTGACATGGATGTAATGTGGGGTGCAGGGTGACATGGATGTAATGTGGGGTGCAGGGTGACATGGATGTAATGTGAGGTGCAGGGTGACATGGATGTGATGTGGGGGTGCAGGGTGACATGGATGTAATGTGGGGTGCAGGGTGACATGGATGTAATGTGGGGATGCAGGGTGACATGGATGTAATGTGGGGGTGCAGGGTGACATGGATGTAATGTGAGGTGCAGGGTGACATGGATGTGATGTGGGGGTGCAGGGTGACATGGATGTGATGTGGGGGTGCAGGGTGACATGGATGTAATGTGGGGGTGCAGGGTGACATGGATGTAATGTGGGGTGCAGGGTGACATGGATGTAATGTGGGGGTGCAGGGTGACATGGATGTAATGTGGGGTGCAGGGTGACACGGATGTAATGTGGGGTGCAGGGTGACACGGATGTAATGTGGGGTGCAGGGTGACATGGATGTAATGTGGGGGTGCAGGGTGACATGGGTGTAATGTGGGGGTGCAGGGTGACATGGGTGTAATGTGGGGTGCAGGGTGACATGGGTGTAATGTGGGGTGCAGGGTGACATGGATGTAATGTGGGGGTGCAGGGTGACATGGGTGTAATGTGGGGGTGCAGGGTGACATGGATGTAATGTGGGGGTGCAGGGTGACATGGGTGTAATGTGGGGAGCAGGGTGACATGGATGTAATATTGGGGTGCAGGTAGGTCCTGGTGGATAGGGGGAGCCGCTTCTTTAGCCCATTAGGATTTAGCATCCTTTATATAAAGCAAACTAAATGCTGGATGGCAAAACCGGGTCCCTGAGGCCACAAGGTTTTGTGTAGTAAGAGATCTCCTTAAAGGGGTTTTCCCATGAAATAAAGTTCTCACATCTCAATGTTTACACAATAAAGATCATGTTTAACCCCTTACTGTACAATGTTACTCAGTGTTATTGGTGTTTTAGCTCCTATCACTCAGTGATGGTCGGTGTAAGACTCCAGAGTGTGAGCGGGGACTCTCTGAGCAGACACTTCATGATCCCTCTGTGCTGTGAGCGGGGACTCTCTGAGCAGACACTTCATGATCCCTCTGTGCTGTGAGCGGGGACTCTCTGAGCAGACACTTCATGATCCCTCTGTGCTGTGAGCGAGGACTCTCTGAGCAGACACTTCATGATCCCTCTGTGCTGTGAGCGGGGACTCTCTGAGCAGACGCTTCATGATCCCTCTGTGCTGTGAGCGGGGACTCTCTGAGCAGACACTTCATGATTCCTCTGTGCTGTGAGCGGGGAGTCTCTGAGCAGACACTTCATGATTCCTCTGTGCTGTGAGCGGGGACTCTCTGAGCAGACGCTTCATGATCCCTCTGTGCTGTGAGCGGGGACTCTCTGAGCAGACACTTCATGATTCCTCTGTGCTGTGAGCGGGGAGTCTCTGAGCAGACACTTCATGATTCCTCTGTGCTGTGAGCGTGGACTCTCTGAGCAGACACTTCATGATCCCTCTGTGCTGTGAGCGGGGACTCTCTGAGCAGACACTTCATGTTCCCTTTGTGCTGTGAGCAGGGACTCTCTGAGCAGACCCTTCATGATCCCTCTGTGCTGTGAGCGAGGACTCTCTGAGCAGACACTTCATGATCCCTCTGTGCTGTGAGCGGGGACTCTCTGAGCAGACACTTCATGATCCCTCTGTGCTGTGAGCGGGGACTCTCTGAGCAGACACTTCATGATCCCTCTGTGCTGTGAGCGGGGTCTCTCTGAGCAGACACTTCATGATCCCTCTGTGCTGTGAGCGGGGACTGTCTGAGCAGACACTTCATGATTCCTCTGTGCTGTGAGCGGGGACTCTCTGAGCAGACACTTCATGATTCCTCTGTGCTGTGAGCGGGGAATCTCTGAGCAGACACTTCATGATTCCTCTGTGCTGTGAGCGGGGACTCTCTGAGCAGACACTTCATGATTCCTCTGTGCTGTGAGCGGGGACTCTCTGAGCAGACACTTCATGATTCCTCTTTGCTGTGAGTGAGGACTCTCTGAGCAGACACTTCATGATTCCTCTGTGCTGTGAGCGGGGACTCTCTGAGCAGACACTTCATGATCCCTCTGTGCTGTGAGCGGGGACTCTCTGAGCAGACACTTCATGATCCCTCTGTGCTGTGAGTGGGGACTCTCTGAGCAGACACTTCATGATCCCTCTGTGCTGTGAGCGTGGACTCTCTGAGCAGACACTTCATGATTCCTCTGTGCTGTGAGCGGGGACTCTCTGAGCAGACACTTCATGATCCCTCTGTGCTGTGAGCGGGGACTCTCTGAGCAGACACTTCATGATTCCTCTGTGCTGTGAGCGGGGACTCTCTGAGCAGACACTTCATGATCCCTCTGTGCTGTGAGTGGGGACTCTCTGAGCAGACACTTCATGATTCCTCTGTGCTGTGAGCGTGGACTCTCTGAGCAGACACTTCATGATCCCTCTGTGCTGTGAGGGGGGACTCTCTGAGCAGACACTTCATGATTCCTCTGTGCTGTGAGCGTGGACTCTCTGAGCAGACACTTCATGATTCCTCTGTGCTGTGAGCAGGGACTCACTGAGCAGACACTTCATGATCCCTCTGTGCTGTGAGCGGGGACTCTCTGAGCAGACACTTCATGATCCCTCTGTGCTGTGAGGGGGGACTCTCTGAGCAGACACTTCATGATCCCTCTGTGCTGTGAGCGGGGACTCTCTGAGCAGACACTTCATGATCCCTCTGTGCTGTGAGCGGGGACTCTCTGAGCAGACACTTCATGATTCCTCTGTGCTGTGAGTAGGGACTCTCTGAGCAGACACTTCATGATTCCTCTGTGCTGTGAGTGGGGACTCTCTGAGCAGACACTTCATGATCCCTCTGTGCTGTGAGTGGCGACTCTCTGAGCAGACACTTCATGATCCCTCTGTGCTGTGAGCGGGGACTCTCTGAGCAGACACTTCATGATCCCTCTGTGCTGTGAGCGGGGACTCTCTGAGCAGACACTTTATGAGTCATCTGTGCTGTGAGCGGGGACTCTCTGAGCAGACACTTCATGATCCCTCTGTGCTGTGAGCGGGGACTCTCTGAGCAGACACTTCATGATTCCTCTGTGCTGTGAGCGGGGACTCTCTGAGCAGACACTTTATGAGTCATCTGTGTTGTGAGTTCCTGTGAGCTCACAATGTGCTTAGATTATAAGGGTACAGGGTTTATCTACACTTTCATTTACCTTCTGAACATTCACTAGTATCTGACACATAGAAAGAGATGAGACAGATCAGAGCTGATGAGATCCATGAGATGCCTATTACACACAATGGGGCTGATTTATCAAGCTGTCTAAAAGTCAGAATATTCCTAGTTGCCCATGGCAACCAATTATAGCTCAGCTTTAATTTCACCAGTGCTCATAAATATTTTAAAGGGAGCTGTGATAGGAATATTCAGACTTTTAGACAGCTCGATAAATCTTCCCCAATGACACTCTCAGCTCTGCTACATCTCACACACACAGTCAGCCATGCTATATGCCTCCCCTCCCCTTGATAAAGATCTTTTTAGGTAGTTCTATTATGATAGGTTTCCTTTAACAAATCTCAGATAGCATACGGCTGCCGTGAGGCGATTGAAATGTATGGGGAACGTATATATGTGGTGTATATACACTCACCGGCCACTTTATTAGGTCCACCATGCTAGTAACGGGTTGGACCCCCTTTTGCCTTCAGAACTGCCTCAATTCTTCGTGGCATAGATACAACAAGGTGCTGGAAGCTCCTCAGAGATTTTGGTCCATAGTGACATGATGGCATCACACAGTTGCCGCAGATTTGTCGGCTGCACATCCATGATGCGAATCTCCCGTTCCACCACATCCCAAAGATGCTCTATTGGATTGAGATCTGGTGACTGTGGAGCCATTTGTGTCCAGTGACCTCATTGTCATGTTCAAGAAACCAGTCTGAGATGATTCCAGCTTTATGACATGGCGCATTATCCTGCTGAAAGTAGCCATCAGATGTTACAGGGTACATTGTGCTCATAAAGGGATGGACATGGGCAGCAACAATACCATGACACCAGCACCACCAGCCTGAGCCGCTGATACAAGGCAGGATGGAGCCATGACACCAGCACCACCAGCCTGACCCGCTGATACAAGGCAGGATGGATCCATGACACGAGCACCACCAGCCTGAGCCGCTGATACAAGGCAGGATGGATCCATGACACCACCACCACCAGCCTGACCCGCTGATACAAGGCAGGATGGATCCATGACACCACCACCACCAGCCTGACCCGCTGATACAAGGCAGGATGGATCCATGACACCAGCACCACCAGCCTGACCCGCTGATACAAGGCAGGATGGATCCATGACACCACCACCACCAGCCTGAGCCGCTGATACAAGGCAGGATGGATCCATGACACCAGCACCACCAGCCTGAGCCGCTGATACAAGGCAGGATGGATCCATGACACCACCACCACCAGCCTGAGCCGCTGATACAAGGCAGGATGGATCCATGACACCAGCACCACCAGCCTGAGCCGCTGATACAAGGCAGGATGGATCCATGACACCACCACCACCAGCCTGGGCCGCTGATACAAGGCAGGATGGATCCATGACACCACCACCACCAGCCTGAGCCGCTGATACAAGGCAGGATGGATCCATGACACCACCACCACCAGCCTGACCCGCTGATACAAGGCAGGATGGATCCATGACACCACCACCACCAGCCTGACCCGCTGATACAAGGCAGGATGGATCCATGACACCAGCACCACCAGCCTGACCCACTGATACAAGGCAGGATGGATCCATGACACCACCACCACCAGCCTGAGCCGCTGATACAAGGCAGGATGGATCCATGACACCAGCACCACCAGCCTGACCCGCTGATACAAGGCAGGATGGATCCATGACACCACCACCACCAGCCTGAGCCGCTGATACAAGGCAGGATGGATCCATGACACCACCACCACCAGCCTGACCCGCTGATACAAGGCAGGATGGATCCATGACACCACCACCAGCCTGAGCCGCTGATACAAGGCAGGATGGATCCATGACACCACCACCACCAGCCTGACCCGCTGATACAAGGCAGGATGGATCCATGACACCAGCACCACCAGCCTGAGCCGCTGATACAAGGCAGGATGGATCCATGACACCACCACCACCAGCCTGACCCGCTGATACAAGGCAGGATGGATCCATGACACCACCACCACCAGCCTGAGCCGCTGATACAAGGCAGGATGGATCCATGGCACCACCACCTCCAGCCTGACCCGCTGATACAAGGCAGTATGGATCCATGACACCAGCACCACCAGCCTGACCCGCTGATACAAGGCAGTATGGATCCATGACACCAGCACCACCAGCCTGAGCCGCTGATACAAGGCAGGATGGATCCATGACACCAGCACCACCAGCCTGACCCGCTGATACAAGGCAGGATGGATCCATGACACCACCACCACCAGCCTGACCCGCTGATACAAGGCAGGATGGATCCATGACACCACCACCAGCAGCCTGACCCGCTGATACAAGGCAGGATGGATCCATGACACCACCACCACCAGCCTGACCCGCTGATACAAGGCAGGATGGATCCATGACACCAGCACCACCAGCCTGACCCGCTGATACAAGGCAGGATGGATCCATGACACCACCAGCACCAGCCTGAGCCGCTGATACAAGGCAGGATGGATCCATGACACCACCACCACCAGCCTGAGCCGCTGATACAAGGCAGGATGGATCCATGACACCAGCACCACCAGCCTGAGCCGCTGATACAAGGCAGGATGGATCCATGACACCAGCACCACCAGCCTGACCCGCTGATACAAGGCAGGATGGATCCATGACACCAGCACCACCAGCCTGACCCGCTGATACAAGGCAGGATGGATCCATGACACCACCACCACCAGCCTGAGCCGCTGATACAAGGCAGGATGGATCCATGACACCACCACCACCAGCCTGAGCCGCTGATACAAGGCAGGATGGATCCATGACACCACCAGCACCAGCCTGACCCGCTGATACAAGGCAGGATGGATCCATGACACCACCACCACCAGCCTGACCCGCTGATACAAGGCAGGATGGATCCATGACACCACCACCACCAGCCTGAGCCGCTGATACAAGGCAGGATGGATCCATGACACCACCACCACCAGCCTGAGCCGCTGATACAAGGCAGGATGGATCCATGACACCAGCACCACCAGCCTGACCCGCTGATACAAGGCAGGATGGATCCATGACACCAGCACCACCAGCCTGACCCGCTGATACAAGGCAGGATGGATCCATGACACCACCACCACCAGCCTGAGCCGCTGATACAAGGCAGGATGGATCCATGACACCACCACCACCACCAGCCTGACCTGCTGAAACAAGGCAGGATGGATCCATGACACCACCACCAGCCTGAGCCGCTGATACAAGGCAGGATGGATCCATGACACCACCACCACCAGCCTGAGCCGCTGATACAAGGCAGGATGCATCCATGACACCACCACCACCAGCCTGACCCGCTGATACAAGGCAGGATGGATCCATGACACCACCTCCACCAGCCTGAACCACTGATACAAGGCAGGATGGATCCATGACACCACCACCACCAGCCTGACCCGCTTATACAAGGCAGGATGGATCCATGACACCACCACCACCAGCCTGACCCGCTGATACAAGGCAGGATGGATCCATGACACCACCACCACCAGCCTGAGCCGCTGATACAAGGCAGGATGGATCCATGACACCACCACCACCAGCCTGAGCCGCTGATACAAGGCAGGATGGATCCATGACACCACCACCACCAGCCTGAGCCGCGGATACAAGGCAGGATGGATCCATGACACCACCACCACCACCAGCCTGAGCCGCTGATACAAGGCAGGATGGATCCATGACACCACCACCAGCCTGAGCCGCTGATACAAGGCAGGATGGATCCATGACACCACCACCACCAGCCTGACCCGCTGATACAAGGCAGGATGGATCCATGACACCACCACCACCAGCCTGACCCGCTGATACAAGGCAGGATGGATCCATGACACCACCACCACCAGCCTGACCCGCTGATACAAGGCAGGATGGATCCATGACACCACCACCACCAGCCTGACCCGCTGATACAAGGCAGGATGGATCCATGACACCACCACCACCAGCCTGACCCGCTGATACACGGCAGGATGGATCCATGACACCACCACCACCAGCCTGACCCGCTGATACAAGGCAGGATGGATCCATGACACCACCACCACCAGCCTGAGCCGCTGATACAAGGCAGGATGGATCCATGACACCACCACCACCAGCCTGAACCACTGATACAAGGCAGGATGGATCCATGACACCACCACCACCAGCCTGACCCGCTGATACAAGGCAGGATGGATCCATGACACCACCACCACCAGCCTGACCCGCTGATACAAGGCAGGATGGATCCATGACACCACCACCACCAGCCTGAGCCGCTGATACAAGGCAGGATGGATCCATGACACCACCACCACCAGCCTGACCCGCTGATACAAGGCAGGATGGATCCATGACACCACCACCACCAGCCTGACCCGCTGATACAAGGCAGGATGGATCCATGACACCACCACCACCAGCCTGAGCCGCTGATACAAGGCAGGATGGATCCATGACACCACCAGCACCAGCCTGAGCCGCTGATACAAGGCAGGATGGATCCATGGCACCACCACCAGCCTGACCCGCTGATACAAGGCAGGATGGATCCATGACACCACCACCACCAGCCTGAGCCGCTGATACAAGGCAGGATGGATCCATGACACCAGCACCACCAGCCTGACCCGCTGATACAAGGCAGGATGGATCCATGACACCACCACCACCAGCCTGACCCGCTGATACAAGGCAGGATGGATCCATGACACCAGCACCACCAGCCTGAGCCGCTGATACAAGGCAGGATGGATCCATGACACCAGCACCACCAGCCTGACCCGCTGATACAAGGCAGGATGGATCCATGACACCACCACCACCAGCCTGAGCCGCTGATACAAGGCAGGATGGATCCATGACACCACCACCACCACCAGCCTGAGCCGCTGATACAAGGCAGGATGGATCCATGACACCACCACCACCAGCCTGACCCGCTGATACAAGGCAGGATGGATCCATGACACCAGCACCACCAGCCTGACCCGCTGATACAAGGCAGGATGGATCCATGACACCACCACCACCAGCCTGAGCCGCTGATACAAGGCAGGATGGATCCATGACACCACCACCACCAGCCTGAGCCGCTGATACAAGGCAGGATGGATCCATGACACCAGCACCACCAGCCTGACCCGCTGATACAAGGCAGGATGGATCCATGACACCAGCACCACCAGCCTGACCCGCTGATACAAGGCAGGATGGATCCATGACACCACCACCACCAGCCTGACCCGCTGATACAAGGCAGGATGGATCCATGACACCACCACCACCAGCCTGACCCGCTGATACAAGGCAGGATGGATCCATGACACCAGCACCACCAGCCTGAGCCGCTGATACAAGGCAGGATGGATCCATGACACCACCACCACCAGCCTGAGCCGCTGATACAAGGCAGGATGGATCCATGACACCAGCACCACCAGCCTGACCCGCTGATACAAGGCAGGATGGATCCATGACACCACCACCACCAGCCTGACCCGCTGATACAAGGCAGGATGGATCCATGACACCAGCACCACCAGCCTGACCCGCTGATACAAGGCAGGATGGATCCATGACACCACCACCACCAGCCTGAGTTGCTGATACAAGGCAGGATGGATCCATGACACCACCACCAGCCTGACCCGCTGATACAAGGCAGGATGGATCCATGACACCAGCACCACCAGCCTGACCCGCTGATACAAGGCAGGATGGATCCATGACACCACCACCACCAGCCTGACCCGCTGATACAAGGCAGGATGGATCCATGACACCACCACCACCAGCCTGAGCCGCTGATACAAGGCAGGATGGATCCATGACACCAGCACCACCAGCCTGAGCCGCTGATACAAGGCAGGATGGATCCATGACACCACCACCACCAGCCTGAGCCGCTGATACAAGGCAGGATGGATCCATGACACCACCACCACCAGCCTGAGCCGCTGATACAAGGCAGGATGGATCCATGACACCACCACCACCAGCCTGACCCACTGATACAAGGCAGGATGGATCCATGACACCAGCACCACCAGCCTGAGCCGCTGATACAATGCAGGATGGATCCATGACACCAGCACCACCAGCCTGAGCCGCTGATACAAGGCAGGATGGATCCATGACACCAGCACCACCAGCCTGACCCGCTGATACAAGGCAGGATGGATCCATGACACCACCAGCACCAGCCTGACCCGCTGATACAAGGCAGGATGGATCCATGACACCACCACCACCAGCCTGACCCGCTGATACAAGGCAGGATGGATCCATGACACCACCACCACCAGCCTGACCCGCTGATACAAGGCAGGATGGATCCATGACACCAGCACCACCAGCCTGACCCGCTGATACAAGGCAGGATGGATCCATGACACCACCACCACCAGCCTGACCCGCTGATACAAGGCAGGATGGATCCATGACACCACCACCACCAGCCTGAGCCGCTGATACAAGGCAGGATGGATCCATGACACCACCACCACCAGCCTGAGCCACTGATACAAGGCAGGATGGATCCATGACACCACCACCCCCAGCCTGACCCGCTGATACAAGGCAGGATGGATCCATGACACCACCAGCACCAGCCTGACCCGCTGATACAAGGCAGGATGGATCCATGACACCAGCACCACCAGTCTGACCCGCTGATACAAGGCAGGATGGATCCATGACCCCACCACCACCAGCCTGAGCCGCTGATACAAGGCAGGATGGATCCATGACACCACCACCACCAGCCTGACCCGCTGATACAAGGCAGGATGGATCCATGACACCACCACCACCAGCCTACCCGCTGATACAAGGCAGGATGGATCCATGACACCAGCACCACCAGCCTGAGCCGCTGATACAAAAGGCAGGATGGATCCATGACACCACCACCACCAGCCTGAGCCGCTGATACAAGGCAGGATGGATCCATGCTTTCATGTTGTTGACGCCAAATTCTGACCCTACCATCCGAATGTCGCAGCAGACATTGAGACTCATCAGACCAGGCAACGTTTTTCCAATCTTCTACTGTCCAATTTCGATGAGCTTGTGCAAATTGTAGCCTCAGTTTCCTGTTCTTAGCTGAAAGGAGTGGCACCCGGTGTGGTCTTCTGCTGCTGTAGCCCATCTGCCTCAAAGTTGGACGTACTGTGCGTTCAGAGATGCTCTTCTGCCTACCTTGGTTGTAATGGGTGTCGATTTGAGTCACTGTTGCCTTTCTATCAGCTCGAACCAGTCTGCCCATTCTCCTCTGACCTCTGGCATCAACAAGGCATTTCCGCCCACAGAACTGCCGCTCACTGGATGTTTTTTCTTTTTCGGACCATTCTCTGTAAACCCTAGAGATGGTTGTGCGTGAAAATCCCTTCTGGCACCAACAACCATGCCACGTTCACAGGCCACAAATCACCTTTCTTCCCCATACTGATGCTCGGTTTGAATTGCAGGAGATTGTCTTGACCATGTCTACATGCCTAAATGCACTGCCGCCATGTGATTGGCTAATTAGAAATTAAGTGTTAACGAGCAGTTGGACAGGTGTACCTAATAAAGTGGCCGGTGAGTGTACATCGGCTGTATATACGTCCTCCATACCTTCGAGTGAATGTATCCTTAAACCGTTCCTAGAAAGGTTATAACAAATGTGCATTTCCCTTTCCCCCCTAGAGATTACATTGTTTATATTACAAGGATTGTGATTGGTCAGATTTGAATTTGAATTGTACCAGGGACTCGTCTATGCTCACATGTTGGGCGGGGGTATATTCCTGGGCAAACTTGGCACTAAGATTATCTAGTATGGGCCTGACCTTAAATAACCGATCATAACTGGGGTCGTCTCTGGGTGGGCGCTGTGTGTTGTCGGTGTAGTGCAAAAACTTATGGATGGCTTCAGAGCGCTTCCTGCTCATTGCCATGCGGAACATGGGGGTGCGGTCCAGTATATCTGTGCTCCAGTAGTCCCAGATCGATGGCTTCTTTACTATCCCCATAAGGAGTATTATGCCCCAATACTTCTCCATCTCTGCTGCAGTGACAGGGGTCCACCTCTAGGGTTGTGCATAAAATGACGTGGGGTTTTGGGCATATGCTGTGCAGCGTAGAGATTGGTCTGGACTACAATTAAATTCAACGGCTCCTCATCAAAAAGAAAACTTTAAAAAGTCCGCAGCTCTGAGCCCGGCCGTGTCAAATTTAATTCCAGGTTGGCCCAAAAAGTCGGGGACCTGAGGGGTATAATTATCTGGGGCTACCCATGTGGGGTCAGTGGAAGCCGCAGACACGTCAATCACAGAAGTCCCAGGCACAGGAACCCTATGGCACCTTCTCGGGGTCCTTCCAGGTCACTGGGGGATGAGCAGGAGGATGATGATAGGTAAAAGGGGACATCATCCCCACTAGCTGACTCGGTGTCAGAGGCCGCATGTTGTATGTCTCCAGCACGGCACACGTCTTCTGAGACACTGCACGCAAATAAATAAGAATGTGCACCAGAAAAAAACTAGAGAACGTACACGGACAATCCGCACAGATGGCACACACAAAAAATAGATAAGCGCACCAAACTACAGGTACACCTGCGGCGCTCCGGAAAAAAATAATACCAGGGACCAGAAAAAACCTATGTGCAACGTGCAAAATTGCGCTACAGATGCATCTAGCTGGCCTAAGACAACCTAACTACCGCTAAAGATACTGTGCAGCGCTATTTACACGGCGCACTGAAAAGTGCGTCCAGAGCAGAACAACGCTAACACAGCGCACTGAAAAGTGTGTCCGGTGCAGAACAATGCTAACACAGCGCACTGAAAAGTGCATCCAGTACAGAACAACGCTAACACAGCGCACTGAAAAGTACGTTTGGGTTCAGAAGGGACAGACAGGGAAAAACGGAAAACAAGTGTGATCACACAGGGAAAACAAAGGATGCAGGAGGGAACAGATAGGGATCAATAGAGATAAGATAGGAAAAATGTGTTTTGGTGCACACAGTAACGCTCTGCTCATCTCTCCAGCGGTACCAAACCAGAATGGGGGCGCTAGAGGAAGGCGCTAAAAACACGTTTTTTAGCCCAAAAACGCTGCAATCGCAGCGATCAACGGGCGGGACTGATCCGATTGGTGATGTTGGCTGGAGGTTCTACTGCCTCAGTCACCTGCATCTCATCGTGATGTCACCACATCACGTGACATGGTGGCATGGGATAGCCCTGGTGCACTTGCGCCATACTAGAACAGTGATGAGCGCTAATCCCTGGGAGCCAGCGCCGTATTAGCAAGGGGTTAATTACTTCATTAATTTGGTAATTTTGTAATTACTAACTTTTTGATGCAACAAAAAATTTCACAGTGAAAGAATGCATTTTGTGTGATAGAATACATTTTGTGAGTTTTGTATGACAAAATGCATTTTGTCTGACAAAATTAATTCTGTTTGACAGAATGTATTTTGTGAATTTTGTATGACAAAATGCATTTTGTGTGACAAAATTAATTCTGTGTTACAGAATACATTTTGTGAATTTTGTATGACAAAATGCATTTTGTGTGACAGAATGCATTTTGTGAGACAAAATTAATTCTGTGTGACAGAATACATTTTGTGAATTTTGTATGACAAAATGCATTTTGTGTGACAAAATTAATTCTGTGTGACAGAATACATTTTGTGAATATTGTATGACAAAATGCATTTTGTGTGACAGAATGCATTTTGTGAGACAAAATTAATTCTGTGTTACAGAATACATTTTGTGAATATTGTATGACAAAATGCATTTTGTGTAACAAAATTAATTCTGTGTGACTGAATGCATTTTGTGAATTTTGTATGACAAGATGCATTTTGTGAGACAGAATAAATTCTGTGTGACAGAATGCATTTTGTGAGACAAAATGAATTCTGTATGGCAAAATAATATTGTGTGTGACACAAAATCGTATTTTGTGCGACAAAATGGCATTTTGTAGTCAAACAATTATATTTTGTGACACAAAATACATTCTGTTCACACAAAATAAACTGCATCACAAAATTATTTTTGTGCATTCTGTGAAAGTCAAATTGATTTTGTGCACACAAAAATGATTTTTGTAATGACAAAAGGCAATTTGGGTCGATAAATATTACTTTTGTAAGCACAAAACAGATTTTGTGATGACAACATTGAATTCTGTGTCCATAGAATGAATTCTGTGATCACAAAATTAATTTTGTGCCACTGAACACATTTTGTTGCACAGAATACATTCTGAACAAACGGCGCCCCATATGCTATAGGTGTGACCTACTTCTCGCTATAGGTGTGACCTGCTCCCTGCTATAGGTGTGACCTGCTCCCTGCTATAGGTGTGACCTGCTCCCTGCTATAGGTGTGACCTGCTCTCTGCTATAGGTGTGACCTTCTCCTTGCTATAGGTGTGACCTGCTCCCTGCTATAGGTGTGACCTGCTCCCTGCTATAGGTGTGACCTGCTCCCTGCTATAGGTGTGACCTGCACCCTGCTATAGGTGTGACCTGCTCCCTGCTATAGGTGTGACCTGCACCCTGCTATAGGTGTGACCTGCTCCCTGCTATAGGTGTGACCTGCTCCCTGCTATAGGTGTGACCCGCTCCTTGCTATAGGTGTGACCCGCTCCCTGCTATAGGTGTGACCCGCTCCTTGCTATAGGTGTGACCTGCTCCTTGCTATAGGTGTGACCTGCTCGTTGCTATAGGTGTGACCTGCTCGTTGCTATAAGTGTGACCTGCTCCCTGCTATAGGTGTGACCTGCTCCCTGCTATAGGTGTGACCTGCTCCCTGCTATAGGTGTGACCTACTTCTCGCTATAGGTGTGACCTGCTCCCTGCTATAGGTGTGACCTGCTCTCTGTTATAGGTGTGACCTGCTCCCTGCTATAGGTGTGACCTTCTCCCTGCTATAGGTGTGACCTGCTCCCTGCTATAGGTGTGACCTGTTCCTTGCTATAGGTGTGACCTGCTCTCTGTTATAGGTGTGACCTGCTCCCTGCTATAGGTGTGACCTGCTCCCTGCTATAGGTGTGACCTGTTCCTTGCTATAGGTGTGACCTGCTCCATGCTATAGGTGTTACCTGCTCCCTGCTATAGGTGTGACCTGCTCCTTGCTATAGGTGTGACCTGCTCCTTGCTATAGGTGTGACCTGCTCCTTGCTATAGGTGTGACCTGCTCCTTGCTATAGGTGTGACCTGCTCCCTGCTATAGGTGTGACCTGCTCCCTGCTATAGGTGTGACCTGCTCCCTGCTATAGGTGTGACCTGCTCCCTGTTATAGGTGTGACCTGCTCCTTGCTATAGGTGTGACCTGCTCCTTGCTATAGGTGTGACCTACTTCTCGCTATAGGTGTGACCTGCTCCCTGCTATAGGTGTGACCTAGTTCTCGCTATAGGTGTGACCTGCTCCCTGCTATAGGTGTGACCTGCTCCCTGCTATAGGTGTGACCTGCTCCCTGCTATAGGTGTGACCTGCTCCTTGCTATAGGTGTGACCTGCTCCTTGCTATAGGTGTGACCTGCTCCCTGCTATAGGTGTGACCTGCTCCCTGCTATAGGTGTGACCTGCTCCTTGCTATAGGTGTGACCTGCTCTCTGTTATAGGTGTGACCTGCTCCCTGCTATAGGTGTGACCTGCTCCCTGCTATAGGTGTGACCTGCTCCCTGCTATAGGTGTGACCTGTTCCTTGCTATAGGTGTGACCTGCTCTCTGTTATAGGTGTGACCTGCTCCCTGCTATAGGTGTGACCTACTTCTCGCTATAGGTGTGACCTGCTCCCTGCTATAGGTGTGACCTGTTCCTTGCTATAGGTGTGACCTGCTCTCTGTTATAGGTGTGACCTGCTCTCTGTTATAGGTGTGACCTGCTCCCTGCTATAGGTGTGACCTGCTCCCTGCTATAGGTGTGACCTGCTCCCTGCTATAGGTGTGACCTGTTCCTTGCTATAGGTGTGACCTGCTCCCTGCTATAGGTTTGACCTGCTCCCTGCTATAGGTGTGACCTGCTCCCTGCTATAGGTGTGACCTGCTCCCTGCTATAGGTGTGACCTGCTCCTTGCTATAGGTGTGACCTGCTCCCTGCTATAGGTGTGACCTGCTCCCTGCTATAGGTGTGACCTGCTCCTTGCTATAGGTGTGACCTGCTCTCTGTTATAGGTGTGACCTGCTCCCTGCTATAGGTGTGACCTGCTCCCTGCTATAGGTGTGACCTGCTCCCTGCTATAGGTGTGACCTGTTCCCTGCTATAGGTGTGATCTGCTCCCTGCTATAGGTGTGACCTGCTCTCTGCTATAGGTGTGACCTTCTCCTTGCTATAGGTGTGACCTGCTCTCTGTTATAGGTGTGACCTGCTCCCTGCTATAGGTGTGACCTGCTCCCTGCTATAGGTGTGACCTGCTCCCTGCTATAGGTGTGACCTGTTCCTTGCTATAGGTGTGACCTGCTCTCTGTTATAGGTGTGACCTGCTCCCTGCTATAGGTGTGACCTACTTCTCGCTATAGGTGTGACCTGCTCCCTGCTATAGGTGTGACCTGCTCCCTGCTATAGGTGTGACCTGCTCCCTGCTATAGGTGTGACCTGCTCCCTGCTATAGGTGTGACCTGTTCCTTGCTATAGGTGTGACCTGCTCCCTGCTATAAGTGTGACCTGCTCCCTGCTATAGGTGTGACCTGCTCTCTGTTATAGGTGTGACCTGCTCCCTGCTATAGGAGTGACCTGCTCCCTGCTATAGGTGTGACCTGCTCCCTGCTATAGGTGTGACCTGCTCCTTGCTATAGGTGTGACCTGCTCCCTGCTATAGGTTTGACCTGCTCCCTGCTATAGGTGTGACCTGCTCCTTGCTATAGGTGTGACCTGCTCTCTGTTATAGGTGTGACCTGCTCCCTGCTATAGGTGTGACCTACTTCTCGCTATAGGTGTCACCCGCTCCCTGCTATAGGTGTGACCTACTTCTCGCTATAGGTGTCACCCGCTCCCTGCTATAGGTGTGACCCGCTCCTTGCTATAGGTGTGACCCGCTTCTTGCTATAGGTGTGACCCGCTCCTTGCTATAGGTGTGACCTGCTCCCTGCTATAGGGGTGACCTGCTCCTTTCTATAGGTGTGACCTGCTCCCTGCTATAGGTGTGAGCTGCTCCCTGCTATAGGTGTGACCTGTTCCCTACTATAGGTGTGACCTGCTCCTTGCTATAGGTGTGACCTGCTCCTTGCTATAGGTGTGACCTGCTCCCTGCTATAGGTGTGACCTACTTCTCGCTATAGGTGTGACCTGCTCCCTGCTATAGGTGTGACCTGCTCCCTGCTATAGGTGTGACCTGCTCCCTGCTATAGGTGTGACCTGCTCCCTGCTATAGGTGTGACCTGTTCCTTGCTATAGGTGTGACCTGCTCTCTGCTATAGGTGTGACCTACTTCTCGCTATAGGTGTGACCTGCTCCCTGCTATAGGTGTGACCTGCTCCCTGCTATAGGTGTGACCTGCTCCCTGCTATAGGTGTGACCCGCTCCCTGCTATAGGTGTGACCCGCTCCCTGCTATAGGTGTGACCTGCTCCTTGCTATAGGTGTGACCTGCTCCCTGCTATAGGTGTGACCTGCTCCTTGCTATAGGTGTGACCTGTTCCCTGCTATAGGTGTGACCTGTTCCCTGCTATAGGTGTGACCTGCTCCCTGCTATAGGTGTGACCTGCTCCTTTCTATAGGTGTGACCTGCTCCCTGCTATAGGTGTGAGCTGCTCCCTGCTATAGGTGTGACCTGTTCCCTACTATAGGTGTGACCTGCTCCTTGCTATAGGTGTGACCTGCTCCTTGCTATAGGTGTGACCTGCTCCCTGCTATAGGTGTGACCTACTTCTCGCTATAGGTGTGACCTGCTCCCTGCTATAGGTGTGACCTGCTCCCTGCTATAGGTGTGACCTGCTCCCTGCTATAGGTGTGACCTACTTCTCGCTATAGGTGTGACCTGCTCCCTGCTATAGGTGTGACCTGCTCCTTGCTATAGGTGTGACCTGCTCCCTGCTAGAGGTGTGACCTGCTCCCTGCTATAGGTGTGACCTGCTCCCTGCTATAGGTGTGACCTGCTCCCAGCTATAGGTGTGACCTGCTCCTTGCTATAAGTGTGACCCGCTCCCTGCTATAGGTGTGACCTGCTCCCTGCTATAGGTGTGACCTGCTCCCTGCTATAGGTGTGACCTGCTCCTTGCTATAGGTGTGACCTGCTCCTTGCTATAGGTGTGACCTGCTCCTTGCTATAGGTGTGACCTGCTCCCTGCTATAGGTGTGACCTGCTCCTTGCTATAGGTGTGACCTGCTCCCTGCTATAGGTGTGACCTGCTCCCTGCTATAGGTGTGACCTGCTCCTTGCTATAGGTGTGACCTGCTCTCTGTTATAGGTGTGACCTGCTCCCTGCTATAGGTGTGACCTGCTCCCTGCTATAGGTGTGACCTGCTCCCTGCTATAGGTGTGACCTGCTCCTTGCTATATGTGTGACCCGCTCCCTGCTATAGGTGTGACCTGCTCCTTGCTATAGGTGTGACCTGCTTCTTGCTATAGGTGTGACCTGCTCCTTGCTATAGGTGTGACCTGCTCCCTGCTATAGGTGTGACCTGCTCCTTGCTATAGGTGTGACCTGCTCCTTGCTATAGGTGTGACCTGCTTCTTGCTATAGGTGTGACCTGCTCCTTGCTATAGGTGTGACCTGCTCCCTGCTATAGGTGTGACCTGCTCCCTGCTATAGGTGTGACCTGCTCCTTGCTATAGGTGTGACCTGCTCCTTGCTATAGGTGTGACCTGCTCCCTGCTATAGGTGTGACCTGCTCCCTGCTATAGGTGTGACCTGCTCCTTGCTATAGGTGTGACCTGCTCTCTGTTATAGGTGTGACCTGCTCCCTGCTATAGGTGTGACCTGCTCCCTGCTATAGGTGTGACCTGCTCCCTGCTATAGGTGTGACCTGTTCCTTGCTATAGGTGTGACCTGCTCCTTGCTATAGGTGTGACCTGCTCCCTGCTATAGGTGTGACCTGCTCCCTGCTATAGGTGTGACCTGCTCTCTGTTATAGGTGTGACCTGCTCCCTGCTATAGGTGTGACCTACTTCTCGCTATAGGTGTGACCTGCTCCCTGCTATAGGTGTGACCTGTTCCTTGCTATAGGTGTGACCTGCTCTCTGTTATAGGTGTGACCTGCTCCCTGCTATAGGTGTGACCCGCTCCCTGCTATAGGTGTGACCCGCTCCTTGCTATAGGTGTGACCTGCTCCATGCTATAGGTGTTACCTGCTCCCTGCTATAGGTGTGACCTGCTCCCTGCTATAGGTGTGACCTGCTCCTTGCTATAGGTGTGACCTGCTCCTTGCTATAGGTGTGACCTGCTCCTTGCTATAAGTGTGACCTGCTCCCTGCTATTGGTGTGACCTGCTCCCTGCTATAGGTGTGACCTGCTCCCTGCTATAGGTGTGACCTGCACCTTGCTATAGGTGTGACCTGCTCCTTGCTATAGGTGTGACCTGCTCCTTGCTATAGGTGTGACCTGCTCCCTGCTATAGGTGTGACCTGCTCTCTATTATAGGTGTGACCTACTTCTCGCTATAGGTGTGACCTGCTCCTTGCTATAGGTGTGACCTGCTCCCTGCTATAGGTGTGACCTGCTCCCTGCTATAGGTGTGACCTGCTCCCTGCTATAGGTGTGACCTGCTCCCTGCTATAGGTGTGATCTGCTCCCTGCTATAGGTGTGATCTGCTCCCTGCTATAGGTGTGACCTGCTCTCTGCTATAGGTGTGACCTTCTCCTTGCTATAGGTGTGACCTGCTCTCTGTTATAGGTGTGACCTGCTCCCTGCTATAGGTGTGACCTGCTCCCTGCTATAGGTGTGGCCTGCTCCCTGCTATAGGTGTGACCTGCTCCCTGCTATAGGTGTGACCTGCTCCCTGCTATAGGTGTGACCTGCTCCCTGCTATAGGTGTGACCTGCTCCTTGCTATAGGTGTGACCTGCTCCCTGCTATAGGTGTGACCTGCTCCCTGCTATAGGTGTGACCTACTTCTCGCTATAGGTGTGACCTTCTCCCTGCTATAGGTGTGACCTGTTCCTTGCTATAGGTGTGACCTGCTCTCTGTTATAGGTGTGACCTGCTCCCTGCTATAGGTGTGACCTACTTCTCGCTATAGGTGTGACCTGCTCCCTGCTATAGGTGTGACCTGCTCCCTGCTATAGGTG
This sequence comes from Engystomops pustulosus, assembly GCF_040894005.1. Classification (NCBI taxonomy): domain Eukaryota; kingdom Metazoa; phylum Chordata; class Amphibia; order Anura; family Leptodactylidae; genus Engystomops; species Engystomops pustulosus. The sequence goes on from NW_027284973.1 coordinate 129,602, forward strand.
TGACCTGCTCCCTGCTATAGGTGTGACCTGCTCCCTGCTATAGGTGTGACCTGCTCCCTGCTATAGGTGTGACCTGCTCCTTGCTATATGTGTGACCCGCTCCCTGCTATAGGTGTGACCTGCTCCTTGCTATAGGTGTGACCTGCTTCTTGCTATAGGTGTGACCTGCTCCTTGCTATAGGTGTGACCTGCTCCCTGCTATAGGTGTGACCTGCTCCTTGCTATAGGTGTGACCTGCTCCTTGCTATAGGTGTGACCTGCTTCTTGCTATAGGTGTGACCTGCTCCTTGCTATAGGTGTGACCTGCTCCCTGCTATAGGTGTGACCTGCTCCCTGCTATAGGTGTGACCTGCTCCTTGCTATAGGTGTGACCTGCTCCTTGCTATAGGTGTGACCTGCTCCCTGCTATAGGTGTGACCTGCTCCCTGCTATAGGTGTGACCTGCTCCTTGCTATAGGTGTGACCTGCTCTCTGTTATAGGTGTGACCTGCTCCCTGCTATAGGTGTGACCTGCTCCCTGCTATAGGTGTGACCTGCTCCCTGCTATAGGTGTGACCTGTTCCTTGCTATAGGTGTGACCTGCTCCTTGCTATAGGTGTGACCTGCTCCCTGCTATAGGTGTGACCTGCTCCCTGCTATAGGTGTGACCTGCTCTCTGTTATAGGTGTGACCTGCTCCCTGCTATAGGTGTGACCTACTTCTCGCTATAGGTGTGACCTGCTCCCTGCTATAGGTGTGACCTGTTCCTTGCTATAGGTGTGACCTGCTCTCTGTTATAGGTGTGACCTGCTCCCTGCTATAGGTGTGACCCGCTCCCTGCTATAGGTGTGACCCGCTCCTTGCTATAGGTGTGACCTGCTCCATGCTATAGGTGTTACCTGCTCCCTGCTATAGGTGTGACCTGCTCCCTGCTATAGGTGTGACCTGCTCCTTGCTATAGGTGTGACCTGCTCCTTGCTATAGGTGTGACCTGCTCCTTGCTATAAGTGTGACCTGCTCCCTGCTATTGGTGTGACCTGCTCCCTGCTATAGGTGTGACCTGCTCCCTGCTATAGGTGTGACCTGCACCTTGCTATAGGTGTGACCTGCTCCTTGCTATAGGTGTGACCTGCTCCTTGCTATAGGTGTGACCTGCTCCCTGCTATAGGTGTGACCTGCTCTCTATTATAGGTGTGACCTACTTCTCGCTATAGGTGTGACCTGCTCCTTGCTATAGGTGTGACCTGCTCCCTGCTATAGGTGTGACCTGCTCCCTGCTATAGGTGTGACCTGCTCCCTGCTATAGGTGTGACCTGCTCCCTGCTATAGGTGTGATCTGCTCCCTGCTATAGGTGTGATCTGCTCCCTGCTATAGGTGTGACCTGCTCTCTGCTATAGGTGTGACCTTCTCCTTGCTATAGGTGTGACCTGCTCTCTGTTATAGGTGTGACCTGCTCCCTGCTATAGGTGTGACCTGCTCCCTGCTATAGGTGTGGCCTGCTCCCTGCTATAGGTGTGACCTGCTCCCTGCTATAGGTGTGACCTGCTCCCTGCTATAGGTGTGACCTGCTCCCTGCTATAGGTGTGACCTGCTCCTTGCTATAGGTGTGACCTGCTCCCTGCTATAGGTGTGACCTGCTCCCTGCTATAGGTGTGACCTACTTCTCGCTATAGGTGTGACCTTCTCCCTGCTATAGGTGTGACCTGTTCCTTGCTATAGGTGTGACCTGCTCTCTGTTATAGGTGTGACCTGCTCCCTGCTATAGGTGTGACCTACTTCTCGCTATAGGTGTGACCTGCTCCCTGCTATAGGTGTGACCTGCTCCCTGCTATAGGTGTGACCTGCTCCCTGCTATAGGTGTGACCTGCTCCCTGCTATAGGTGTGACCTGTTCCTTGCTATAGGTGTGACCTGCTCCCTGCTATAAGTGTGACCTGCTCCCTGCTATAGGTGTGACCTGCTCTCTGTTATAGGTGTGACCTGCTCCCTGCTATAGGAGTGACCTGCTCCCTGCTATAGGTGTGACCTGCTCCCTGCTATAGGTGTGATCTGCTCCCTGCTATAGGTGTGATCTGCTCCCTGCTATAGGTGTGACCTGCTCCTTGCTATAGGTGTGACCTGCTCCCTGCTATAGGTTTGACCTGCTCCCTGCTATAGGTGTGACCTGCTCCTTGCTATAGGTGTGACCTGCTCTCTGTTATAGGTGTGACCTGCTCCCTGCTATAGGTGTGACCTACTTCTCGCTATAGGTGTCACCCGCTCCCTGCTATAGGTGTGACCCGCTCCTTGCTATAGGTGTGACCCGCTTCTTGCTATAGGTGTGACCCGCTCCTTGCTATAGGTGTGACCTGCTCCCTGCTATAGGGGTGACCTGCTCCTTTCTATAGGTGTGACCTGCTCCCTGCTATAGGTGTGAGCTGCTCCCTGCTATAGGTGTGACCTGTTCCCTACTATAGGTGTGACCTGCTCCTTGCTATAGGTGTGACCTGCTCCTTGCTATAGGTGTGACCTGCTCCCTGCTATAGGTGTGACCTACTTCTCGCTATAGGTGTGACCTGCTCCCTGCTATAGGTGTGACCTGCTCCCTGCTATAGGTGTGACCTGCTCCTTGCTATAGGTGTGACCTGCTCCCTGCTATAGGTGTGACCTGCTCCCTGCTATAGGTGTGACCTGCTCCTTGCTATAGGTGTGACCTGCTCTCTGTTATAGCTGTGACCTGCTCCCTGCTATAGGTGTGACCTACTTCTCGCTATAGGTGTGACCTGCTCCCTGCTATAGGTGTGACCTGCTCCCTGCTATAGGTGTGACCTGCTCCCTGCTATAGGTGTGACCTGCTCCCTGCTATAGGTGTGACCTGTTCCTTGCTATAGGTGTGACCTGCTCTCTGCTATAGGTGTGACCTGCTCCCTGCTATAGGTGTGACCTGCTCCCTGCTATAGGTGTGACCTGCTCTCTGCTATAGGTTTGACCTGCTCCTTGCTATAGGTGTGACCTGCTCCCTGCTATAGGTGTGACCTGCTCCCTGCTATAGGTGTGACCTGCTCCCTGCTATAGGTGTGACCTGCTCCTTGCTATAGGTGTGACCTGCTCCCTGCTATAGGTGTGACCTGCTCCCTGCTATAGGTGTGACCTGCTCCCTGCTATAGGTGTGACCTGCTCCTTGCTATAGGTGTGACCTGCTCTCTGTTATAGGTGTGATCTGCTCCCTGCTATAGGTGTGACCTGCTCCTTGCTATAGGTGTGACCTGCTCCCTGCTATAGGTGTGACCTGCTCCCTGCTATAGGTGTGACCTGCTCCCTGCTATAGCTGTGACCTGCTCCCTGCTATAGGTGTGACCTGCTCCCTGCTATAGGTGTGACCTACTTCTCGCTATAGGTGTGACCTGCTCCCTGCTATAGGTGTGACCTACTTCTCGCTATAGGTGTGACCTGCTCCCTGCTATAGGTGTGACCTGCTCCTTGCTATAGGTGTGACCTGCTCCCTGCTATAGGTGTGACCTGCTCCCTGCTATAGGTGTGACCTGCTCACTGCTATAGATGTGACCCGCTCCCTGCTATAGGTGTGACCCGCTCCCTGCTATAGGTGTGACCTGCTCCTTGCTATAGGTGTGACCTGCTCCTTGCTATAGGTGTGACCTGCTCCTTGCTATAGGTGTGACCTGCTCCCTGCTATAGGTGTGACCTGCTCCCTGCTATAGGTGTGACCTGCTCCCTGCTATAGGTGTGACCCGCTCCCTGCTATAGGTGTGACCCGCTCCCTGCTATAGGTGTGACCTGCTCCTTGCTATAGGTGTGACCTGCTCCCTGCTATAGGTGTGACCTGCTCCTTGCTATAGGTGTGACCTGTTCCCTGCTATAGGTGTGACCTGCTCCCTGCTATAGGTGTGACCTGCTCCCTGCTATAGGTGTGACCTGCTCCTTTCTATAGGTGTGACCTGCTCCCTGCTATAGGTGTGAGCTGCTCCCTGCTATAGGTGTGACCTGTTCCCTACTATAGGTGTGACCTGCTCCTTGCTATAGGTGTGACCTGCTCCTTGCTATAGGTGTGACCTGCTCCCTGCTATAGGTGTGACCTACTTCTCGCTATAGGTGTGACCTGCTCCCTGCTATAGGTGTGACCTGCTCCTTGCTATAGGTGTGACCTGCTCCCTGCTAGAGGTGTGACCTGCTCCCTGCTATAGGTGTGACCTGCTCCCTGCTATAGGTGTGACCTGCTCCCAGCTATAGGTGTGACCTGCTCCTTGCTATAAGTGTGACCCGCTCCCTGCTATAGGTGTGACCTGCTCCCTGCTATAGGTGTGACCCGCTCCCTGCTATAGGTGTGACCTGCTCCCTGCTATAGGTGTGATCTGCTCCCTGCTATAGGTGTGACCTGCTCCTTGCTATAGGTGTGACCTGCTCCTTGCTAGAGGTGTGACCTGCTCCCTGCTATAGGTGTGACCTGCTCCTTGCTATAGGTGTGACCTGCTCCCTGCTATAGGTGTGACCTGCTCCCTGCTATAGGTGTGACCTGCTCCTTGCTATAGGTGTGACCTGCTCTCTGTTATAGCTGTGACCTGCTCCCTGCTATAGGTGTGACCTACTTCTCGCTATAGGTGTGACCTGCTCCCTGCTATAGGTGTGACCTGCTCCCTGCTATAGGTGTGACCTGTTCCTTGCTATAGGTGTGACCTGCTCTCTGCTATAGGTTTGACCTGCTCCCTGCTATAGGTGTGACCTGCTCTCTGCTATAGGTGTGACCTGCTCCCTGCTATAGGTGTGACCTGCTCCCTGCTATAGGTGTGACCTGCTCTCTGCTATAGGTTTGACCTGCTCCTTGCTATAGGTGTGACCTGCTCCCTGCTATAGGTTTGACCTGCTCCATGCTATAGGTGTGACCTGCTCCCTGCTATAGGTGTGACCTGCTCCCTGCTATAGGTGTGACCTGCTCCCTGCTATAGGTGTGACCTGTTCCTTGCTATAGGTGTGACCTGCTCCCTGCTATAAGTGTGACCTGCTCCCTGCTATAGGTGTGACCTGCTCTCTGCTATAGGTGTGACCTGCTCCCTGCTATAGGTGTGACCTGCTCCCTGCTATAGGTGTGACCTGCTCCCTGCTATAGGTGTGACCTGCTCCCTGCTATAGGTGTGACCTGCTCCTTGCTATAGGTGTGACCTGCTCTCTGTTATAGGTGTGACCTTCTCCCTGCTATAGGTGGGATCTACTTCTCGCTATAGGTGTGACCCGCTCCCTGCTATAGGTGTGACCCGCTCCTTGCTATAGGTGTGACCTGCTCCTTGCTATAGGTGTGACCTGCTCCTTGCTATAAGTGTGACCTGCTCCCTGCTATAGGTGTGACCTGCTCCCTGCTATAGGTGTGACCTGCTCCCTGCTATAGGTGTGACCTGTTCCTTGCTATAGGTGTGACCTGCTCCCTGCTATAAGTGTGACCTGCTCCCTGCTATAGGTGTGACCTGCTCTCTGCTATAGGTGTGACCTGCTCCCTGCTATAGGTGTGACCTGCTCCCTGCTATAGGTGTGACCTGCTCTCTGCTATAGGTGTGACCTGCTCCCTGCTATAGGTGTGACCTGCTCCCTGCTATAGGTGTGACCTGCTCTCTGCTATAGGTTTGACCTGCTCCTTGCTATAGGTGTGACCTGCTCCCTGCTATAGGTTTGACCTGCTCCATGCTATAGGTGTGACCTGCTCCCTGCTATAGGTGTGACCTGCTCCCTGCTATAGGTGTGACCTGCTCCCTGCTATAGGTGTGACCTGCTCCCTGCTATAGGTGTGACCTGTTCCTTGCTATAGGTGTGACCTGCTCCCTGCTATAAGTGTGACCTGCTCCCTGCTATAGGTGTGACCTGCTCTCTGCTATATGTGTGACCTGCTCCTTGCTATAGGTGTGACCTGCTCCCTGCTATAGGTGTGACCTGCTCCCTGCTATAGGTGTGACCTGCTCCCTGCTATAGGTGTGACCTGCTCCCTGCTATAGGTGTGAGCTGCTGTCTGCTATAGGTGTGACCTGCTCCCTGCTATAGGTGTGACCTGCTCCTTGCTATAGGTGTGACCTGCTCCCTGCTATAGGTGTGACCTGCTCCCTGCTATAGGTGTGGCCTGCTCCCTGCTATAGGTGTGACCTGCTCTCTGCTATAGGTGTGACCTGCTCCCTGCTATAGGTGTGACCTGCTCCCTGCTATAGGTGTGACCTACTTCTCGCTATAGGTGTGACCTGCTCCCTGCTATAGGTGTGACCTGCTCCTTGCTATAGGTGTGACCTGCTCCCTGCTATAGGTGTGACCTACTTCTCGCTATAGGTGTGACCTGCTCCCTGCTATAGGTGTGACCTGCTCCCTGCTATAGGTGTGACCTGCTCCCTGCTATAGGTGTGACCTGCTCCCTGCTATAGGTGTGACCTGCTCCCTGCTATAGGTGTGACCTTCTCCCTGCTATAGGTGTGACCTTCTCCCTGCTATAGGTGTGACCTGTTCCTTGCTATAGGTGTGACCTGCTCTCTGTTATAGGTGTGACCTGCTCCCTGCTATAGGTGTGACCTACTTCTCGCTATAGGTGTGACCTGCTCCCTGCTATAGGTGTGACCTGTTCCTTGCTATAGGTGTGACCTGCTCTCTGTTATAGGTGTGACCTGCTCCCTGCTATAGGTGTGACCTACTTCTCGCTATAGGTGTGACCTGCTCCCTGCTATAGGTGTGACCTGTTCCTTGCTATAGGTGTGACCTGCTCCCTGCTATAAGTGTGACCTGCTCCCTGCTATAGGTGTGACCTGCTCTCTGCTATAGGTGTGACCTGCTCCCTGCTATAGGTGTGACCTGCTCCCTGCTATAGGTGTGACCTGCTCCCTGCTATAGGTGTGACCTGTTCCTTGCTATAGGTGTGACCTGCTCCCTGCTATAAGTGTGACCTGCTCCCTGCTATAGGTGTGACCTGCTCCCTGCTATAGGTGTGATCTGCTCCCTGCTATAGGTGTGATCTGCTCCCTGCTATAGGTGTGACCTGCTCCTTGCTATAGGTGTGACCTGCTCCCTGCTATAGGTGTGACCTGCTCCCTGCTATAGGTGTGACCTGCTCCTTGCTATAGGTGTGACCTGCTCTCTGTTATAGGTGTGACCTGCTCCCTGCTATAGGTGTGACCTACTTCTCGCTATAGGTGTCACCCGCTCCCTGCTATAGGTGTCACCCGCTCCCTGCTATAGGTGTGACCCGCTCCTTGCTATAGGTGTGACCCGCTTCTTGCTATAGGTGTGACCCGCTTCTTGCTATAGGTGTGACCTGCTCCCTGCTATAGGTGTGATCTGCTCCCTGCTATAGGTGTGACCTGCTCTCTGTTATAGGTGTGACCTGCTCCCTGCTATAGGTGTGACCTACTTCTCGCTATAGGTGTGACCTGCTCCCTGCTATAGGTGTGACCTGCTCCCTGCTATAGGTGTGACCTGCTCCCTGCTATAGGTGTGACCTGCTCTCTGCTAAAGGTGTGACCTGCTCCCTGCTATAGGTTTGACCTGCTCCTTGCTATAGGTGTGACCTGCTCCCTGCTATAGGTGTGACCTGCTCCCTGCTATAGGTGTGACCTGCTCCCTGCTATAGGTGTGACCTGCTCTCTGTTATAGGTGTGACCTGCTCCCTGCTATAGGTGTGACCTGCTCCCTGCTATAGGTGTGACCTGCTCCCTGCTATAGGTGTGACCTGCTCCCTGCTATAGGTGTGACCTGCTCCCTGCTATAGGTGTGATCTGCTCCCTGCTATAGGTGTGACCTGCTCCTTGCTATAGGTGTGACCTGCTCCCTGCTATAGGTGTGACCTGCTCCCTGCTATAGGTGTGACCTGCTCCCTGCTATAGGTGTGACCTGCTCCCTGCTATAGGTGTGACCTGCTCCCTGCTATAGGTGTGACCTACTTCTCGCTATAGGTGTGACCTGCTCCCTGCTATAGGTGTGACCTACTTCTCGCTATAGGTGTGACCTGCTCCCTGCTATAGGTGTGACCTGCTCCTTGCTATAGGTGTGACCTGCTCCCTGCTATAGGTGTGACCTGCTCCCTGCTATAGGTGTGACCTGCTCCCTGCTATAGGTGTGACCCGCTCCCTGCTATAGGTGTGACCCGCTCCCTGCTATAGGTGTGACCTGCTCCTTGCTATAGGTGTGACCTGCTCCTTGCTATAGGTGTGACCTGCTCCTTGCTATAGGTGTGACCTGCTCCCTGCTATAGGTGTGACCTGCTCCCTGCTATAGGTGTGACCTGCTCTCTGTTATAGGTGTGACCTGCTCCCTTCTATAGGTGTGACCTGCTCCCTGCTATAGGTGTGACCTGCTCCCTGCTATAGGTGTGACCTGCTCCTTGCTATAGGTGTGACCTGTTCCCTGCTATAGGTGTGACCTGCTCCCTGCTATAGGTGTGACCTGCTCCCTGCTATAGGTGTGACCTGTTCCCTACTATAGGTGTGACCTGCTCCTTGCTATAGGTGTGACCTGCTCCTTGCTATAGGTGTGACCTGCTCCCTGCTATAGGTGTGACCTACTTCTCGCTATAGGTGTGACCTGCTCCCTGCTATAGGTGTGACCTGTTCCCTACTATAGGTGTGACCTGCTCCCTGCTATAGGTGTGACCTGCTCCCTGCTATAGGTGTGACCTGCTCTCTGTTATAGGTGTGACCTGTTCCCTACTATAGGTGTGACCTGCTCCTTGCTATAGGTGTGACCTGCTCCTTGCTATAGGTGTGACCTGCTCCCTGCTATAGGTGTGACCTACTTCTCGCTATAGGTGTGACCTGCTCCCTGCTATAGGTGTGACCTGCTCCTTGCTATAGGTGTGACCTGCTCCTTGCTATAGGTGTGACCTGCTCCCTGCTATAGGTGTGACCTACTTCTCGCTATAGGTGTGACCTGCTCCCTGCTATAGGTGTGACCTGTTCCCTACTATGGGTGTGACCTGCTCCCTGCTATAGGTGTGACCTGCTCCCTGCTATAGGTGTGACCTGCTCTCTGTTATAGGTGTGACCTGTTCCCTACTATAGGTGTGACCTGTTCCCTACTATAGGTGTGACCTGCTCCCTGCTATAGGTGTGACCTGCTCCCTGCTATAGGTGTGACCTGCTCCCTGCTATAGGTGTGACCTGTTCCCTACTATAGGTGTGACCTGCTCCTTGCTATAGGTGTGACCTGCTCCTTGCTATAGGTGTGACCTGCTCCCTGCTATAGGTGTGACCTACTTCTCGCTATAGGTGTGACCTGCTCCCTGCTATAGGTGTGACCTGTTCCCTACTATAGGTGTGACCTGCTCCCTGCTATAGGTGTGACCTGCTCCCTGCTATAGGTGTGACCTGCTCCCTGCTATAGGTGTGACCTACTTCTCGCTATAGGTGTGACCTGCTCCCTGCTATAGGTGTGACCTGCTCATTGCTATAGGTGTGACCTGCTCCCTGCTATAGGTGTGACCTGCTCCCTGCTATAGGTGTGACCTGCTCCCTGCTATAGGTGTGACCTGCTCCCTGCTATAGGTGTGACCCGCTCCCTGCTATAGGTGTGACCTGCTCCTTGCTATAGGTGTGACCTGCTCCCTGCTATAGGTGTGACCTGCTCCCTGCTATAGGTGTGACCTGCTCTCTGTTATAGGTGTGACCTGCTCCCTGCTATAGGTGTGACCTGCTCCTTGCTATAGGTGTGACCTGCTCCCTGCTAGAGGTGTGACCTGCTCCCTGCTATAGGTGTGACCTGCTCCCTGCTATAGGTGTGACCTGCTCCTTGCTATAAGTGTGACCCGCTCCCTGCTATAGGTGTGACCTGCTCCCTGCTATAGGTGTGACCTGCTCCTTGCTATAGGTGTGACCTGCTCCCTGCTATAGGTGTGACCTGCTCCTTGCTATAGGTGTGACCTGCTCCCTGCTATAGGTGTGACCTGCTCCCTGCTATAGGTGTGACCTGCTCCTTGCAATAGGTGTGACCTGCTCTCTGTTATAGCTGTGACCTGCTCCCTGCTATAGGTGTGACCTGCTCCTTGCAATAGGTGTGACCTGCTCTCTGTTATAGCTGTGACCTGCTCCCTGCTATAGGTGTGACCTACTTCTCGCTATAGGTGTGACCTGCTCCCTGCTATAGGTGTGACCTGCTCCCTGCTATAGGTGTGACCTGTTCCTTGCTATAGGTGTGACCTGCTCCCTGCTATAGGTGTGACCTGCTCCCTGCTATAGGTGTGACCTGCTCCCTGCTATAGGTGTGACCTGCTCCCTGCTATAGGTGTGACCTGTTCCTTGCTATAGGTGTGACCTGCTCCCTGCTATAAGTGTGACCTGCTCCCTGCTATAGGTGTGACCTGCTCCCTGCTATAGGTGTGACCTGCTCCCTGCTATAGGTGTGACCTGCTCCCTGCTATAGGTGTGACCTGCTCCCTGCTATAGGTGTGACCTGCTCCCTGCTATAGGTGTGACCTGCTCCTTGCTATAGGTGTGACCTGCTCTCTGTTATAGGTGTGACCTTCTCCCTGCTATAGGTGTGACCTGCTCCTTGCTATAGGTGTGACCCGCTCCCTGCTATAGGTGTGACCTGCTCCTTGCTATAGGTGTGACCTGCTCCTTGCTATAGGTGTGACCTGCTCCTTGCTATAAGTGTGACCTGCTCCCTGCTATAGGTGTGACCTGCTCCCAGCTATAGGTGTGACCCGCTCCCTGCTATAGGTGTGACCTGCTCCTTGCTATAGGTGTGACCTGCTCCTTGCTATAGGTGTGACCTGCTCCTTGCTATAAGTGTGACCTGCTCCCTGCTATAGGTGTGACCTGCTCCCTGCTATAGGTGTGACCTGCTCCCTGCTATAGGTGTGACCTGCTCCTTGCTATAGGTGTGACCTGCTCCTTGCTATAGGTGTGACCTGCTCCCTGCTATAGGTGTGACCTGCTCCCTGCTATAGGTGTGACCTGCTCCTTGCTATAGGTGTGACCTGTTCCCTGCTATAGGTTTGACCTGCTCCATGCTATAGGTGTGACCTGCTCCCTGCTATAGGTGTGACCTGCTCCCTGCTATAGGTGTGACCTGCTCCTTGCTATAGGTGTGACCTGCTCTCTGTTATAGGTGTGACCTGCTCCCTGCTATAGGTGTGACCTACTTCTCGCTATAGGTGTGACCCGCTCCCTGCTATAGGTGTGACCCGCTCCTTGCTATAGGTGTGACCTGCTCCTTGCTATAGGTGTGACCTGTTCCTTGCTATAGGTGTGACCTGCTCCTTGCTATAGGTGTGACCTGCTCCCTGCTATAGGTGTGACCTGCTCCCTGCTATAGGTGTGACCCGCTCCCTGCTATAGGTGTGACCTGCTCCTTGCTATAGGTGTGACCTGCTCCTTGCTATAGGTGTGACCTGCTCCTTGCTATAGGTGTGACCTGCTCCCTGCTATAGGTGTGACCTGCTCTCTGTTATAGGTGTGACCTGCTCCCTGCTATAGGTGTGACCTACTTCTCGCTATAGGTGTGACCTGCTCCCTGCTATAGGTGTGACCTGTTCCTTGCTATAGGTGTGACCTGCTCTCTGTTATAGGTGTGACCTGCTCCCTGCTATAGGTGTGACCTGCTCCCTGCTATAGGTGTGACCTGTTCCTTGCTATAGGTGTGACCTGCTCCATGCTATAGGTGTTACCTGCTCCCTGCTATAGGTGTGACCTGCTCCTTGCTATAGGTGTGACCTGCTCCCTGCTATAGGTGTGACCTGCTCTCTGTTATAGGTGTGACCTGCTCCCTGCTATAGGTGTGACCTGCTCTCTGCTATAGGTGTGACCTTCTCCTTGCTATAGGTGTGACCTGCTCCCTGCTATAGGTATGACCCGCTCCCTGCTATAGGTGTGACCCGCTCCCTGCTATAGGTGTGACCCGCTCCCTGCTATAGGTGTGACCCGCTCCCTGCTATAGGTGTGACCCGCTCCTTGCTATAGGTGTGACCCGCTCCTTGCTATAGGTGTGACCCGCTCCTTGCTATAGGTGTGACCCGCTCCTTGCTATAGGTGTGACCCGCTCCCTGCTATAGGTGTGACCTGCTCCCTGCTATAGGTGTGACCTGCTCTCTGTTATAGGTGTGACCTGCTCCCTGCTATAGGTGTGACCTGCTCCCTGCTATAGGTGTGACCTGCTCCCTGCTATAGGTGTGACCTGCTCTCTGTTATAGGTGTGACCTGCTCCCTGCTATAGGTGTGACCTGCTCCCTGCTATAGGTGTGACCTGCTCCCTGCTATAGGTGTGACCTGCTCCCTGCTATAGGTGTGACCTGCTCCCTGCTATAGGTGTGACCTGCTCCCTGCTATAGGTGTGACCTGCTCCCTGCTATAGGTGTGACCTGCTCCCTGCTATAGGTGTGACCTGCTCCCTGCTATAGGTGTGACCTGCTCCCTGCTATAGGTGTGACCTGCTCCCTGCTATAGGTGTGACCTGCTCCCTGCTATAGGTGTGATCTGCTCCCTGCTATAGGTGTGATCTGCTCCCTGCTATAGGTGTGACCTGCTCCTTGCTATAGGTGTGACCTGCTCCCTGCTATAGGTGTGACCTTCTCCCTGCTATAGGTCTGACCTGCTCCTTGCTATAGGTGTGACCTGCTCTCTGTTATAGGTGTGACCTGCTCCCTGCTATAGGTAAGACCTACTTCTCGCTATAGGTGTGACCTGCTCCCTGCTATAGGTGTGACCTGTTCCTTGCTATAGGTGTGACCTGCTCTCTGTTATAGGTTTGACCTGCTCCCTGCTATAGGTGTGACCTACTTCTCGCTATAGGTGTGACCTGTTCCTTGCTATAGGTGTGACCTGTTCCTTGCTATAGGTGTGACCTGCTCTCTGTTATAGGTGTGACCTGCTCCCTGCTATAGGTGTGACCTACTTCTCGCTATAGGTGTGACCTGCTCCCTGCTATAGGTGTGACCTGCTCCCTGCTATAGGTGTGACCTGTTCCTTGCTATAGGTGTGACCTGCTCTCTGTTATAGGTGTGACCTGCTCCCTGCTATAGGTGTGACCTACTTCTCGCTATAGGTGTGACCTGCTCCCTGCTATAGGTGTGACCTGTTCCTTGCTATAGGTGTGACCTGCTCCCTGCTATAGGTGTGACCTGCTCTCTGCTATAGGTGTGACCTGCTCCCTGCTATAGGTGTGACCTGCTCCCTGCTATAGGTGTGACCTGCTCCCTGCTATAGGTGTGACCTGCTCCTTGCTATAGGTGTGACCTGCTCCCTGCTATAGGTGTGACCTGCTCCCTGCTATAGGTGTGACCTGTTCCTTGCTATAGGTGTGACCCGCTCCCTGCTATAGGTGTGACCTGCTCTCTGTTATAGGTGTGACCCGCTCCCTGCTATAGGTGTGACCTACTTCTCGCTATAGGTGTGACCCGCTCCCTGCTATAGGTGTGACCCGCTCCTTGCTATAGGTGTGACCTGCTCCTTGCTATAGGTGTGACCTGCTCCCTGCTATAGGTGTGACCTGCTCCCTGCTATAGGTGTGACCTGCTCCCTGCTATAGGTGTGACCTGCTCCTTGCTATAGGTGTGACCTGCTCTCTGTTATAGGTGTGACCTGCTCCCTGCTATAGGTGTGACCTACTTCTCGCTATAGGTGTGACCCGCTCCCTGCTATAGGTGTGACCCGCTCCTTGCTATAGGTGTGACCTGCTCCTTGCTATAGGTGTGACCTGCTCCTTGCTATAAGTGTGACCTGCTCCCTGCTATAGGTGTGACCTGCTCCCTGCTATAGGTGTGACCTGCTCCCTGCTATAGGTGTGACCTGCTCCCTGCTATAGGTGTGACCTGCTCCTTGCTATAGGTGTGACCTGCTCCCTGCTATAGGTGTGACCTGCTCTCTGCTATAGGTTTGACCTGCTCCATGCTATAGGTGTGACCTGCTCCCTGCTATAGGTGTGACCTGCTCCCTGCTATAGGTGTGACCTGCTCCCTGCTATAGGTGTGACCTGCTCCCTGCTATAGGTGTGACCTGTTCCTTGCTATAGGTGTGACCTGCTCCCTGCTATAGGTGTGACCTGCTCCCTGCTATAGGTGTGACCTGCTCCCTGCTATAGGTGTGACCCGCTCCCTGCTATAGGTGTGACCTGCTCCTTGCTATAGGTGTGACCTGCTCCTTGCTATAGGTGTGACCTGCTCCTTGCTATAGGTGTGACCTGCTCCCTGCTATAGGTGTGACCTGCTCTCTGTTATAGGTGTGACCTGCTCCCTGCTATAGGTGTGACCTACTTCTCGCTATAGGTGTGACCTGCTCCCTGCTATAGGTGTGACCTGTTCCTTGCTATAGGTGTGACCTGCTCTCTGTTATAGGTGTGACCTGCTCCCTGCTATAGGTGTGACCTGCTCCCTGCTATAGGTGTGACCTGTTCCTTGCTATAGGTGTGACCTGCTCCATGCTATAGGTGTTACCTGCTCCCTGCTATAGGTGTGACCTGCTCCTTGCTATAGGTGTGACCTGCTCCCTGCTATAGGTGTGACCTGCTCTCTGTTATAGGTGTGACCTGCTCCCTGCTATAGGTGTGACCTGCTCTCTGCTATAGGTGTGACCTTCTCCTTGCTATAGGTGTGACCTGCTCTCTGTTATAGGTGTGACCTGCTCCCTGCTATAGGTGTGACCTGCTCTCTGCTATAGGTGTGACCTTCTCCTTGCTATAGGTGTGCCCTGCTCCCTGCTATAGGTATGACCTGCTCCCTGCTATAGGTGTGACCTGCTCCCTGCTATAGGTGTGACCTGCTCCCTGCTATAGGTGTGACCTGCTCTCTGTTATAGGTGTGACCTGCTCCCTGCTATAGGTGTGACCTGCTCCCTGCTATAGGTGTGACCTGCTCCCTGCTATAGGTGTGACCTGCTCCCTGCTATAGGTGTGACCTGCTCCCTGCTATAGGTGTGACCTGCTCCCTGCTATAGGTGTGACCTGCTCCCTGCTATAGGTGTGACCTGCTCCCTGCTATAGGTGTGACCTGCTCCCTGCTATAGGTGTGACCTGCTCCCTGCTATAGGTGTGACCTGCTCCCTGCTATAGGTGTGATCTGCTCCCTGCTATAGGTGTGATCTGCTCCCTGCTATAGGTGTGACCTGCTCCTTGCTATAGGTGTGACCTGCTCCCTGCTATAGGTGTGACCTTCTCCCTGCTATAGGTCTGACCTGCTCCTTGCTATAGGTGTGACCTGCTCTCTGTTATAGGTGTGACCTGCTCCCTGCTATAGGTAAGACCTACTTCTCGCTATAGGTGTGACCTGCTCCCTGCTATAGGTGTGACCTGTTCCTTGCTATAGGTGTGACCTGCTCTCTGTTATAGGTTTGACCTGCTCCCTGCTATAGGTGTGACCTACTTCTCGCTATAGGTGTGACCTGCTCCCTGCTATAGGTGTGACCTGTTCCTTGCTATAGGTGTGACCTGCTCTCTGTTATAGGTGTGACCTACTTCTCGCTATAGGTGTGACCTGCTCCCTGCTATAGGTGTGACCTGCTCCCTGCTATAGGTGTGACCTGTTCCTTGCTATAGGTGTGACCTGCTCTCTGTTATAGGTGTGACCTGCTCCCTGCTATAGGTGTGACCTACTTCTCGCTATAGGTGTGACCTGCTCCCTGCTATAGGTGTGACCTGCTCCCTGCTATAGGTGTGACCTGTTCCTTGCTATAGGTGTGACCTGCTCCCTGCTATAGGTGTGACCTGCTCTCTGCTATAGGTGTGACCTGCTCCCTGCTATAGGTGTGACCTGCTCCCTGCTATAGGTGTGACCTGCTCCCTGCTATAGGTGTGACCTGCTCCTTGCTATAGGTGTGACCTGCTCCCTGCTATAGGTGTGACCTGCTCCCTGCTATAGGTGTGACCTGTTCCTTGCTATAGGTGTGACCTGCTCCCTGCTATAGGTGTGATCTGCTCCCTGCTATAGGTGTGACCTGTTCCTTGCTATAGGTGTGACCTGCTCTCTGTTATAGGTGTGACCTGCTCCCTGCTATAGGTGTGACCTACTTCTCGCTATAGGTGTGACCTGCTCCCTGCTATAGGTGTGACCTGCTCCCTGCTATAGGTGTGACCTGTTCCTTGCTATAGGTGTGACCTGCTCCCTGCTATAGGTGTGACCTGCTCTCTGCTATAGGTGTGACCTGCTCCCTGCTATAGGTGTGACCTGCTCCCTGCTATAGGTGTGACCTGCTCCCTGCTATAGGTGTGACCTGCTCCTTGCTATAGGTGTGACCTGCTCCCTGCTATAGGTGTGACCTGCTCCCTGCTATAGGTGTGACCTGTTCCTTGCTATAGGTGTGACCTGCTCCCTGCTATAGGTGTGACCTGCTCTCTGTTATAGGTGTGACCCGCTCCCTGCTATAGGTGTGACCTACTTCTCGCTATAGGTGTGACCCGCTCCCTGCTATAGGTGTGACCCGCTCCTTGCTATAGGTGTGACCTGCTCCTTGCTATAGGTGTGACCTGCTCCCTGCTATAGGTGTGACCTGCTCCCTGCTATAGGTGTGACCTGCTCCCTGCTATAGGTGTGACCTGCTCCTTGCTATAGGTGTGACCTGCTCCTTGCTATAGGTGTGACCTGCTCCCTGCTATAGGTGTGACCTGCTCCCTGCTATAGGTGTGACCTGCTCTCTATTATAGGTGTGACCTACTTCTCGCTATAGGTGTGACCTGCTCCCTGCTATAGGTGTGACCTGCTCCCTGCTATAGGTGTGACCTGCTCCCTGCTATAGGTGTGACCTGCTCCCTGCTATAGGTGTGACCTGCTCCGTGCTATAGGTGTGACCTGCTCTCTGCTATAGGTGTGACCTTCTCCTTGCTATAGGTGTGACCTGCTCCCTGCTATAGGTGTGACCTGCTCCCTGCTATAGGTGTGACCCGCTCCTTGCTATATGTGTGACCCGCTCCCTGCTATAGGTGTGACCCGCTCCCTGCTATAGGTGTGACCCGCTCTCTGTTATAGGTGTGACCCGCTCCCTGCTATAGGTGTGACCTGCTCCCTGCTATAGGTGTGACCCGCTCCCTGCTATAGGTGTGACCTGCTCCTTGCTATAGGTGTGACCTGCTCCTTGCTATAGGTGTGACCTGCTCCTTGCTATAGGTGTGACCTGCTCCCTGCTATAGGTGTGACCTGCTCCCTGCTATAGGTGTGACCTGCTCTCTGTTATAGGTGTGACCTGCTCCCTGCTATAGGTGTGACCTGCTACCTGCTATAGGTGTGACCTGCTCCTTGCTATAGGTGTGACCTGCTCCCTGCTATAGGTGTGACCTGCTCCCTGCTATAGGTGTGACCTGCTCTCTATTATAGGTGTGACCTACTTCTCGCTATAGGTGTGACCTGCTCCTTGCTATAGGTGTGACCTGCTCCTTGCTATAGGTGTGACCTGCTCCTTGCTATAGGTGTGACCTGCTCCCTGCTATAGGTGTGACCTGCTCCCTGCTATAGGTGTGACCTGCTCTCTGTTATAGGTGTGACCTGCTCCCTGCTATAGGTGTGACCTGCTCCTTGCTATAGGTGTGACCTGCTCCTTGCTATAGGTGTGACCTGCTCCCTGCTATAGGTGTGACCTGCTCCCTGCTATAGGTGTGACCTGCTCTCTATTATAGGTGTGACCTACTTCTCGCTATAGGTGTGACCTGCTCCCTGCTATAGGTGTGACCTGCTCCCTGCTATAGGTGTGACCTGCTCCCTGCTATAGGTGTGACCTGCTCCCTGCTATAGGTGTGACCTGCTCCGTGCTATAGGTGTGACCTGCTCTCTGCTATAGGTGTGACCTTCTCCTTGCTATAGGTGTGACCTGCTCCCTGCTATAGGTGTGACCTGCTCCCTGCTATAGGTGTGACCCGCTCCTTGCTATATGTGTGACCCGCTCCCTGCTATAGGTGTGACCTGCTCCCTGCTATAGGTGTGACCTGCTCTCTGTTATAGGTGTGACCCGCTCCCTGCTATAGGTGTGACCTGCTCCCTGCTATAGGTGTGACCCGCTCCCTGCTATAGGTGTGACCTGCTCCTTGCTATAGGTGTGACCTGCTCCTTGCTATAGGTGTGACCTGCTCCTTGCTATAGGTGTGACCTGCTCCCTGCTATAGGTGTGACCTGCTCCCTGCTATAGGTGTGACCTGCTCTCTGTTATAGGTGTGACCTGCTCCCTGCTATAGGTGTGACCTGCTACCTGCTATAGGTGTGACCTGCTCCCTGCTATAGGTGTGACCTGTTCCTTGCTATAGGTGTGACCTGCTCTCTGTTATAGGTGTGACCTGCTCCCTGCTATAGGTGTGACCTACTTCTCGCTATAGGTGTGACCTGCTCCCTGCTATAGGTGTGACCTGCTCCTTGCTATAGGTGTGACCTGCTCCTTGCTATAGGTGTGACCTGCTCCCTGCTATAGGTGTGACCTGCTCCCTGCTATAGGTGTGACCTGCTCCCTGCTATAGGTGTGACCTGCTCCCTGCTATAGGTGTGACCTGCTCCCTGCTATAGGTGTGACCTGCTCTCTGTTATAGGTGTGACCTGCTCCCTGCTATAGGTGTGACCTGCTCCCTGCTATAGGTGTGATCTGCTCCCTGCTATAGGTGTGACCTGCTCCTTGCTATAGGTGTGACCTGCTCCTTGCTATAGGTGTGATCTGCTCCCTGCTATAGGTGTGACCTGCTCCTTGCTATAGGTGTGACCTGCTCCCTGCTATAGGTGTGACCTGCTCCCTGCTATAGGTGTGACCTGCTCCTTGCTATAGGTGTGACCTGCTCTCTGTTATAGCTGTGACCTGCTCCCTGCTATAGGTGTGACCTACTTCTCGCTATAGGTGTGACCTGCTCCCTGCTATAGGTGTGACCTACTTCTCGCTATAGGTGTGACCTGCTCCCTGCTATAGGTGTGACCTGCTCCCTGCTATAGGTGTGACCTGCTCCCTGCTATAGGTGTGACCTGCTCCCTGTATAGGTGCTATAGGTGTAACTTTCAAAATGTGTTGTACGCCTTTTGTTAAAGGTGCTCCACATAAAAGATGGTGAACTCCGGGGACCTGAGCGGCAGATTTATGATTTCTGGTGCACGATCTTAGTGAATCGCCGCTCGCAGCATAATACACGGAAATAAGACTTTTACTGAACTCTAGTGACTCTATAAGGTAATGAGCCCCAGTCTGTTACTGACCTGCAAGTGTCTCCCCATCGGTGTCCCAGGGGTGCAGCCGCCCCCTCTTCTTGGCTGGGAATGTGGTTCGGCCGCAGCCATTTTATTTACAGGTAACTTTAATAGACCTGAACGTGTTAAATGTTTGTGCAATAACCGTAGGATGAACATAAGTGGCGCATGCGGGCGCCTTCCTCGCCTCCGCGCATGTCACCCCTCTGCCGTCGCTCTGACATCTAGGGAAGAACAAAAGGAAAGCAGCAAAACCGAAAAGGACGAAAACCTGAAAATGAGAATTTCTTAACCTGAGGGCAGGGTGGGGGGGACTTCACATCTCAAGGTCCTGAAGGAAGGAGGAAAGAGCTTTGTATAGCCGGGGGGCGGCCCACTTCCCCTAGCTGAGCCCCCCCCCCCCTCTTAGGTGACCACCGAGATAAGAGGGGCCAATCGCCAGAGGCGAACCATCCACAGTCCCCCACAGTCCCGGCCCCTTCTCCAGGCCAGTTGGGGCCACAGATGTCAATGACATTCCCTCTGCTCCTTGTGTTCATGCCCCGGTGGGGTCACTGCATTTCCTGACTATATCCACACCTGGCAGGTGGTGACAGCGAGTGACGACTCCTCCATTATTGTGTGGGATGTGGAAACTGGAAACAAGTCCCTGCTTCTCCGGAACGCTCATGGAGACGAGGAGATCACGTGTATGACCCTGGACCCGTCACACAGGAAGCTGCTCACCGGCGCCAGAGATGGGACAATCAAGGTAACACAGGGACAGACGCTACTCCAGGCCACCAGGGACAGACGCTTCTCCAGGCCACCAGGGAGAGACGCTTCTCCAGGCCACCAGGGAGAGACGCTTCTCCAGGCCACCAGGGAGAGACGCTTCTCCAGGCCACCAGGGAGAGACGCTTCTCCAGGCCACCAGGGACAGACGCTTCTCCAGGCCACCAGGGACAGACGCTTCTCCAGGCCACCAGGGACACAGACACCTACAGACAAACAGACAATCCCTCTTCTAAGCCACCAGGGAAAGAAAATCCAGCCTACCAGATACTCACAAACATCCAGCAAAATCAGGGACATTTACTCCTCCCGGCCACCAAAGACAGCCATTTATATAGACTACCATGAAAAGACACTACTACAAATACTCCAAGACAGTCACTCACTATTCTAGATAAGCAGAACCAGACACTCGCTCCACCAGACCACCAGCAAACAGCGCCGAACAGTCATGTGGCTGTAGCTCCATGTATGGCTGTGTACTGCTGCTGTAGCTCCATGTATGGCTGTGTACTGCGGCTGTAGCTCCATGTATGGCTGTGTACTGCGGCTGTAGCTCCATGTATGGCTGTGTACTGCGGCTGTAGCTCCATGTATGGCTGTGTACTGTGGCTGTAGCTCCATGTATGGCTGTGTACTGCGGCTGTAGCTCCATGTATGGCTGTGTACTGTGGCTATAGCTCCATGTATGGCTGTGTACTGCGGCTGTAGCTCCATGTATGGCTGTGTACTGCGGCTGTAGCTCCATGTATGACTGTGTACTGCGGCTGTACTCATGTATGGCTGTGTACTGCTCCTGTAGCTCCACGTATGGCTGTGTACTGCTCCTGTAGCTCCATGTATGGCTGTGTAATGCTGCTGTAGCTCCATGTATGGCTGTGTACTGCGGCTATAGCTCCATGTATGACTGTGTACTGCGGCTGTAGCTCCATGTATGGCTGTGTACTGCGGCTGTAGCTCCATGTATGGCTGTGTACTGTGGCTGTAGCTCCATGTATGGCTGTGTACTGTGGCTGTAGCTCCATGTATGGCTGTGTACTGTGACTGTAGCTCCATGAGTGGCTGTGTACTGTGGCTGTAGCTCCATGTATGGCTGTGTACTGTGGCTGTAGCTCCATGTATGGCTGTGTACTGTGACTGTAGCTCCATGAGTGGCTGTGTACTGCGGCTGTAGCTCCATGTATGGCTGTGTACTGTGGCTGTAGATCCATGTATGGCTGTGTACTGTGGCTGTAGCTCCATGTATGGCTGTGTACTGTGGCTGTAGCTCCATGTATGGCTGTGTACTGCGGCTGTAGCTCCACGTATGGCCGTGTACTGTGGCTGTAGCTCCATGTATGGCTGTGTACTGTGCCTGTAGCTACATGTATGGCTGTGTACTGTGGCTGTAGCTCCACGTATGACTGTGTACTGTGGCTGTAGCTCCATGTATGGCTGTGTACTGCGGCTGTAGCTCCATGTATGGCTGTGTACTGCGGCTGTAGCTCCATGTATGGCTGTGTACTGCGGCTGTAGCCAGGGCCGATTCTAGCATATTTGCTGCCTGAGGCGAATATTAAAATGCTGCCCCCCCCCCCACTCCCTGTTAAGTAAATCCTTAAACTTTACTAACAATTAACATCCCTACAGACAGCTCCCTGTATCCCATATACATCCCCCAGCTTAGTAATATACTGTACCCCATATACATCCCCCAGCTTAGTAATATACTGTATCCCATATACATCCCCCAGCTTAGTAATATACTGTACCCCATATACAGCCCCCAGCTTAGTAATATACTGTATCCCATATACATCCCCCAGCTTAGTAATATACTGTACCCCATATACATCCCCCCAGCTTAGTAATATACTGTATCCCATATACATCCCCCCCAGCTTAGTAATATACTGTATCCCATATACATCCCCCCAGCTTAGTAATATACTGTATCCCATATACATCCCCCCCAGCTTAGTAATATACTGTATCCCATATACAACCCCCAGCTTAGTAATATACTGTATCCCATATACAGCCCCCCAGCTTAGTAATATACTGTATCCCATATACAGCCCCCCAGCTTAGTAATATACTGTATCCCATATACATCCTCCAGCTTAGTAATATACTGTATCCCATATATATCCCCCCAGCTTAGTAATATACTGTATCCCATATACATCCTCCCAGCTTAGTAATATACTGTATCCCATATACATCCCCCCAGCTTAGTAATATACTGTATCCCATATACATCCCCCAGCTTAGTAATATACTGTACCCCATATACAGCCCCCCAGCTTAGTAATATACTGTATCCCATATACATCCCCCAGCTTAGTAATATACTGAACCCCATATACAGCCCCCCAGCTTAGTAATATACTGTATCCCATATACAGCCCCCCAGCTTAGTAATATACTGTACCCCATATACATCCCCCAGCTTAGTAATATACTGTATCCCATATACATCCCCCAGCTTAGTAATATACTGTATCCCATATACATCCCCCAGCTTAGTAATATACTGTATCCCATATACATCCCCCCAGCTTAGTAATATACTGTACCCCATATACAGCCCCCCCCCAGCTTAGTAATATACTGTATCCCATATACAGCCCCCCAGCTTAGTAATATACTGTATCCCATATACATCCCCCCAGCTTAGTAATATACTGTATCCCATATACATCTCCCCAGCTTAGTAATATACTGTACCTCATATACATCCCCCAGCTTAGTAATATACTGTATCCCATATACAGCCCCCCAGCTTAGTAATATACTGTATCCCATATACAACCCCCAGCTTAGTAATATACTGTATCCCATATACAGCCCCCAGCTTAGTAATATACTGTATCCTATATACAGCCCCCCAGCTTAGTAATATACTGTACCCCATATACAGCCCCCCAGCTTAGTAATATACTGTACCCCATATACATCCCCCAGCTTAGTAATATACTGTACCCCATATACAGCCCCCAGCTTAGTAATATACTGTATCCCATATACATCCCCCCAGCTTAGTAATATACTGTATCCCATATACAGCCCCCAGCTTAGTAATATACTGTATCCCATATACATCCCCCAGCTTAGTAATATACTGTACCCCATATACAGCCCCCCAGCTTAGTAATATACTGTACCCCATATACAGCCCCCAGCTTAGTAATATACTGTATCCCATATACATCCCCCAGCTTAGTAATATACTGTATCCTATATACATCCCCCCAGCTTAGTAATATACTGTACCCCATATACAGCCCCCAGCTTAGTAATATACTGTATCCCATATACATCCCCCCAGCTAAGTAATATACTGTATCCCATATACATCCCCCCAGCTTAGTAATATACTGTATCCCATATACATCCCCCAGCTTAGTAATATACTGTATCCCATATACAGCCCCCCAGTTTAGTAATATACTGTATCCCATATACAGCCCCCCAGCTTAGTAATATACTGTACCCCATATACATCCCCCAGCTTAGTAATATACTGTATCCCATATACAGCCCCCCAGCTTAGTAATATACTGTATCCCATATACATCCCCCCAGCTTAGTAATATACTGTATCCCATATACAGCCCCCCAGCTTAGTAATATACTGTATCCCATATACATCACCCAGCTTAGTAATATACTGTACCCCATATACAGCCCCCCAGCTTAGTAATATACTGTATCCCATATACATCCCCCAGCTTAGTAATATACTGTATCCCATATACATCCCCCAGCTTAGTAATATACTGTATCCCATATACAGCCCCCAGCTTAGTAATATACTGTATCCCATATACATCCCCCCAGCTTAGTAATATACTGTATCCCATATACATCCCCCCAGCTTAGTAATATACTGTATCCCATATACAGCCCCCCAGCTTAGTAATATACTGTATCCCATATACATCACCCAGCTTAGTAATATACTGTACCCCATATACAGCCCCCCAGCTTAGTAATATACTGTACCCCATATACATCCCCCAGCTTAGTAATATACTGTATCCCATATACATCCCCCCAGCTTAGTAATATACTGTATCCCATATACATCCCCCAGCTTAGTAATATACTGTATCCCATATACATCCCCCAGCTTAGTAATATACTGTATCCTATATACAGCCCCCCAGCTTAGTAATATACTGTATCCCATATACATCCCCCCAGCTTAGTAATATACTGTACCCCATATACAGCCCCAGCTTAGTAATATACTGTACCCCATATACATCCCCCAGCTTAGTAATATACTGTATCCCATATACAGCCCCCCAGCTTAGTAATATACTGTATCCTATATACAGCCCCCCAGCTTAGTAATATACTGTATCCCATATACAGCCCCCCAGCTTAGTAATATACTGTATCCCATATACATCCCCCCAGCTTAGTAATATACTGTACCCCATATACATCCCCCAGATTAGTAATATACTGTATCCCATATACATCCCCCCAGCTTAGTAATATACTGTATCCCATATACAGCCCCCCAGCTTAGTAATATACTGTATCCCATATACAGCCCCCCAGCTTAGTAATATACTGTATCCCATATACATCCCCCAGCTTAGTAATATACTGTATCCCATATACATCCCCCCAGCTTAGTAATATACTGTATCCCATATACATCCCCCAGCTTAGTAATATACTGTATCCCATATACAGCCCCCAGCTTAGTAATATACTGTACCCCATATACATCCCCCAGCTTAGTAATATACTGTATCCCATATACAGCCCCCCAGCTTAGTAATATACTGTATCCCATATACAGCCCCCCAGCTTAGTAATATACTGTATCCCATATACATCCCCCAGCTTAGTAATATACTGTATCCCATATACATCCCCCCAGCTTAGTAATATACTGTACCCCATATACAGCCCCCAGCTTAGTAATATACTGTATCCCATATACATCCTCCCAGCTTAGTAATATACTGTATCCCATATACAGCCCCAGCTTAGTAATATACTGTACCCCATATACATCCCCCAGCTTAGTAATATACTGTACCCCATATACATCCCCCCAGCTTAGTAATATACTGTATCCCATATACATCCCCCCAGCTTAGTAATATACTGTATCCCATATACAGCCCCCCAGCTTAGTAATATGCTTTATCCCATATACAGCCCCCCAGCTTAGTAATATACTGTATCCCATATACATCCCCCAGCTTAGTAATATACTGTATCCCATATACATCCCCCCAGCTTAGTAATATACTGTATCCCATATACAGCCCCCAGCTTAGTAATATACTGTATCCCATATACATCCCCCAGCTTAGTAATATACTGTACCCCATATACATCCCCCAGCTTAGTAATATACTGTATCCCATATACATCCCCCAGCTTAGTAATATACTGTATCCCATATACATCCCCCCAGCTTAGTAATATACTGTATCCCATATACAGCCCCACAGCTTAGTAATATACTGTATCCCATATACAGCCCCCAGCTTAGTAATATACTGTATCCCATATACATCCCCCAGCTTAGTAATATACTGTATCCCATATACACCCCCCAGCTTAGTAATATACTGTATCCCATATACATCCCCCCAGCTTAGTAATATCCTGTATCCCATATACAGCGCCCCAGCTTAGTAATATACTGTATCCCATATACAGCGCCCCAGCTTAGTAATATACTGTATCCCATATACAGCCCCCCAGCTTAGTAATATACTGTACCCCATATACATCCCCCAGCTTAGTAATATACTGTACCCCATATACATCCCCCCAGCTTAGTAATATACTGTATCCCATATACAGCCCCCAGCTTAGTAATATACTGTATCCCATATACATCCCCCCAGCTTAGTAATATACTGTATCCCATATACAGTCCCCCAGCGTAGTAATATACTGTATCCCATATACAGCCCCCCAGCTTAGTAATATACTGTATCCCATATACAGCGCCCCAGCTTAGTAATATACTGTATCCCATATACATCCCCCAGCTTAGTAATATACTGTATCCCATATACAGCCCCCCAGCTTAGTAATATACTGTATCCCATATACATCCCCCAGCTTAGTAATATACTGTACCCCATATACACCCCCCAGCTTAGTAATATACTGTATCCCATATACAGCCCCACAGCTTAGTAATATACTGTATCCCATATACAGCCCCACAGCTTAGTAATATACTGTATCCCATATACAGCCCCCAGCTTAGTAATATACTGTATCCCATATACATCCCCCCAGCTTAGTAATATACTGTATCCCATATACACCCCCCAGCTTAGTAATATACTGTATCCCATATACATCCCCCCAGCTTAGTAATATACTGTATCCCATATACAGCCCCCCAGCTTAGTAATATACTGTATCCCATATACAGCTTCCCAGCTTAGTAATATACTGTATCCCATATACATCCCCCAGCTTAGTAATATACTGTATCCCATATACAGCCCCCCAGCTTAGTAATATACTGTATCCCATATACAGCCCCTGCAGCTTAGTAATATACTGTATCCCATATACAGCCTCCCAGCTTAGTAATATACTGTACCCCATATACACCCCCAGCTTAGTAATATACTGTATCCCATATACAGCCCCACAGCTTAGTAATATACTGTATCCCATATACATCCCCCCAGCTTAGTAATATACTGTACCCCATATACAGCCCCCAGCTTAGTAATATACTGTATCCCATATACATCCTCCCAGCTTAGTAATATACTGTATCCCATATACAGCCCCAGCTTAGTAATATACTGTATCCAATATACATCCCCCAGCTTAGTAATATACTGTATCCCATATACAGCCCCCCAGCTTAGTAATATACTGTACCCCATATACATCCCCCCAGCTTAGTAATATACTGTACCCCATATACATCCCCCAGCTTAGTAATATACTGTATCCCATATACATCCCCCCAGCTTAGTAATATACTGTATCCCATATACAGCCCCCCAGCTTAGTAATATGCTTTATCCCATATACAGCCCCCCAGCTTAGTAATATACTGTATCCCATATACATCCCCCAGCTTAGTAATATACTGTATCCCATATACATCCCCCCAGCTTAGTAATATACTGTATCCCATATACAGCCCCCAGCTTAGTAATATACTGTATCCCATATACATCCCCCAGCTTAGTAATATACTGTATCCCATATACATCCCCCCAGCTTAGTAATATACTGTACCCCATATACAGCCCCCAGCTTAGTAATATACTGTATCCCATATACATCCCCCAGCTTAGTAATATACTGTACCCCATATACATCCCCCCAGCTTAGTAATATACTGTATCCCATATACATCCCCCCAGCTTAGTAATATACTGTACCCCATATACATCCCCCAGCTTAGTAATATACTGTATCCCATATACATCCCCCAGCTTAGTAATATACTGTATCCCATATACATCCCCCCAGCTTAGTAATATACTGTATCCCATATACAGCCCCACAGCTTAGTAATATACTGTATCCCATATACAGCCCCCAGCTTAGTAATATACTGTACCCCATATACAGCCCCCCCAGCTTAGTAATATACTGTATCCCATATACAGCCCCCCAGCTTAGTAATATACTGTACCCCATATACATCCCCCCAGCTTAGTAATATACTGTACCCCATATACAGCCCCCCAGCTTAGTAATATACTGTATCCCATATACATCCCCCCAGCTTAGTAATATACTGTATCCCATATACAGCCCCCCAGCTTAGTAATATACTGTATCCCATATACAGCCCCCAGCTTAGTAATATACTGTATCCCATATACAGCCTCCCAGCTTAGTAATATACTGTATCCCATATACACCCCCCAGGTTAGTAATATACTGTATCCCATATACAGCCCCCCCAGCTTAGTAATATACTGTACCCCATATACATCCTCCCAGCTTAGTAATATACTGTACCCCATATACATCCCCCCAGCTTAGTAATATACTGTATCCCATATACAGCCCCCCAGCTTAGTAATATACTGTATCCCATATACAGCCCCCCAGCTTAGTAATATACTGTACCCCATATACATCCCCCAGCTTAGTAATATACTGTACCCCATATACATCCCCCCAGCTTAGTAATATACTGTATCCCATATACAGCCCCCAGCTTAGTAATATACTGTATCCCATATACATCCCCCCAGCTTAGTAATATACTGTATCCCATATACAGTCCCCCAGCGTAGTAATATACTGTATCCCATATACAGCCCCCCAGCTTAGTAATATACTGTATCCCATATACAGCGCCCCAGCTTAGTAATATACTGTATCCCATATACAGCGCCCCAGCTTAGTAATATACTGTATCCCATATACAGCCCCCCAGCTTAGTAATATACTGTACCCCATATACATCCCCCAGCTTAGTAATATACTGTACCCCATATACATCCCCCCAGCTTAGTAATATACTGTATCCCATATACAGCCCCCAGCTTAGTAATATACTGTATCCCATATACATCCCCCCAGCTTAGTAATATACTGTATCCCATATACAGTCCCCCAGCGTAGTAATATACTGTATCCCATATACAGCCCCCCAGCTTAGTAATATACTGTATCCCATATACAGCGCCCCAGCTTAGTAATATACTGTATACCATATACATCCCCCAGCTTAGTAATATACTGTATCCCATATACAGCCCCCCAGCTTAGTAATATACTGTATCCCATATACATCCCCCAGCTTAGTAATATACTGTACCCCATATACACCCCCCAGCTTAGTAATATACTGTATCCCATATACATCCCCCCAGCTTAGTAATATACTGTATCCCATATACAGCCCCACAGCTTAGTAATATACTGTATCCCATATACAGCCCCCAGCTTAGTAATATACTGTATCCCATATACATCCCCCCAGCTTAGTAATATACTGTATCCCATATACACCCCCCAGCTTAGTAATATACTGTATCCCATATACATCCCCCCAGCTTAGTAATATACTGTATCCCATATACAGCCCCCCAGCTTAGTAATATACTGTATCCCATATACAGCTTCCCAGCTTAGTAATATACTGTATCCCATATACATCCCCCAGCTTAGTAATATACTGTATCCCATATACAGCCCCCCAGCTTAGTAATATACTGTATCCCATATACAGCCCCTGCAGCTTAGTAATATACTGTATCCCATATACAGCCTCCCAGCTTAGTAATATACTGTACCCCATATACACCCCCCAGCTTAGTAATATACTGTACCCCATATACAGCCCCCAGCTTAGTAATATACTGTATCCCATATACATCCTCCCAGCTTAGTAATATACTGTATCCCATATACAGCCCCAGCTTAGTAATATACTGTACCCCATATACATCCCCCAGCTTAGTAATATACTGTATCCCATATACATCCCCCCAGCTTAGTAATATACTGTATCCCATATACAGCCCCCCAGCTTAGTAATATGCTTTATCCCATATACAGCCCCCCAGCTTAGTAATATACTGTATCCCATATACATCCCCCAGCTTAGTAATATACTGTATCCCATATACATCCCCCCAGCTTAGTAATATACTGTATCCCATATACATCCCCCAGCTTAGTAATATACTGTACCCCATATACATCCCCCAGCTTAGTAATATACTGTATCCCATATACACCCCCCAGCTTAGTAATATACTGTATCCCATATACAGCCCCCCAGCTTAGTAATATACTGTATCCCATATACATCCCCCAGCTTAGTAATATACTGTATCCCATATACATCCCCCAGCTTAGTAATATACTGTATCCCATATACATCCCCCAGCTTAGTAATATACTGTATCCCATATACAGCCCCCCAGCTTAGTAATATACTGTATCCCATATACATCCCATAGCTTAGTAATATACTGTATCCCATATACAGCCCCCCAGCTTAGTAATATACTGTATCCCATATACAGCCCCCAGCTTAGTAATATACTGTACCCCATATACAGCCCCCAGCTTAGTAATATACTGTATCCCATATACATCCCCCCAGCTTAGTAATATACTGTATCCCATATACAGCCCCCAGCTTAGTAATATACTGTATCCCATATACAGCCCCAGCTTAGTAATATACTGTATCCCATATACAGCCCCCCAGCTTAATAATATACTGTATCCCATATACAGCCTCCCAGCTTAGTAATATACTGTATCCCATATACAGCCCCCCAGCTTAGTAATATACTGTATCCCATATACAGCCCCCAGCTTAGTAATATACTGTATCCCATATACAGCCCCCCAGCTTAGTAATATACTGTATCCCATATACAGCCTCCCCCCAGCTTAGTAATATACTGTACCCCATATACAGCCCCCAGCTTAGTAATATACTGTATCCCATATACAGCCCCACAGCTTAGTAATATACTGTATCCCATATACAGCCCCCCAGCTTAGTAATATACTGTATCCCATATACAGCCCCACAGCTTAGTGATATACTGTATCCCATATACATCCCCCCAGCTTAGTAATATACTGTATCCCATATACATCCCCCAGCTTAGTAATATACTGTATCCCATATACATCCCCCAGCTTAGTAATATACTGTATCCCATATACATCCTCCCAGCTTAGTAATATACTGTATCCCATATACACCCCCAGCTTAGTAATATACTGTACCCCATATACATCCCCCCAGCTTAGTAATGTACTGTATCCCATATACATCCCCCCAGCTTAGTAATATACTGTATCCCATATATATTCCCCAGCTTAGTAATATACTGTACCCCATATACAGCCCCCCAGCTTAGTAATATACTGTATCCCATATACATCCCCCAGCTTAGTAATATACTGTATCCCATATACATCCCCCAGCTTAGTAATATACTGTATCCCATATACATCCTCCCAGCTTAGTAATATACTGTATCCCATATACACCCCCAGCTTAGTAATATACTGTACCCCATATACATCCCCCCAGCTTAGTAATATACTGTACCCCATATACAGCCCCCAGCTTAGTAATATACTGTACCCCATATACAGCCCCCCAGCTTAGTAATATACTGTACCCCATATACATCCCCCCAGCTTAGTAATATACTGTATCCCATATACAGCCCCCCAGCTTAGTAATATACTGTATCCCATATACAGCCCCCCAGCTTAGTAATATACTGTATCCCATATACAGCCCCCCAGCTTAGTAATATACTGTATCCCATATACATCCCCCCAGCTTAGTAATATACTGTATCCCATATACATTCCCCAGCTTAGTAATATACTGTACCCCATATACAGCCCCCCAGCTTAGTAATATACTGTACCCCATATACATCCCCCAGCTTAGTAATATACTGTATCCCATATACATCCCCCAGCTTAGTAATATACTGTATCCCATATACATCCTCCCAGCTTAGTAATATACTGTATCCCATATACAGCCTCCTAGCTTAGTAATATACTGTATCCCATATACAGCCCCCCAGCTTAGTAATATACTGTATCCCATATACACCCCCAGCTTAGTAATATACTGTACCCCATATACATCCCCCCAGCTTAGTAATGTACTGTATCCCATAAACATCCCCCCAGCTTAGTAATATACTGTATCCCATATACATTCCCCAGCTTAGTAATATACTGTATCCCATATACAGCCCCCCAGCTTAGTAATATACTGTATCCTATATACAGCCCCCAGCTTAGTAATATACTGTATCCCATATACATCCCCCAGCTTAGTAATATACTGTATCCCATATAGAGCCCCCCAGCTTAGTAATATACTGTATCCTATATACAGCCCCCCAGCTTAGTAATGTACTGTATCCCATATACATCCCCCCAGCTTAGTAATATACTGTATCCCATATACATTCCCCAGCTTAGTAATATACTGTATCCCATATACAGCCCCCCAGCTTAGTAATATACTGTATCCTATATACAGCCCCCAGCTTAGTAATATACTGTATCCCATATACATCCCCCAGCTTAGTAATATACTGTACCCCATATACAGCCCCCCAGCTTAGTAATATACTGTATCCTATATACAGCCCCCAGCTTAGTAATATACTTTACCCCATATACAGCCCCCCCAGCTTAGTAATATACTGTATCCCATATACATCCCCCAGCTTAGTAATATACTGTATCCCATATACAGCCTCCCAGCTTAGTAATATACTGTATCCCATATACATCCTCCCAGCTTAGTAATATACTGTACCCCATATACATCCCCCCAGCTTAGTAATATACTGTATCCCATATACATCCCCCCAGCTTAGTAATATACTGTATCCCATATACATCCCCCAGCTTAGTAATATACTGTATCCCATATACATCCCCCCAGCTTAGTAATATACTGTATCCCATATACATCCCCCCAGCTTAGTAATATACTGTACCCCATATACAGCCCCCAGCTTAGTAATATACTGTACCCCATATACAGCCCCCCAGCTTAGTAATATACTGTATCCCATATACAGCCTCCCAGCTTAGTAATATACTGTATCCCATATACACCCCCCAGCTTAGTAATATACTGTATCCCATATACAGCCCCCCAGCTTAGTAATATACTGTATCCCATATACAGCCCCACAGCTTAGTAATATACTGTACCCCATATACACCCCCCAGCTTAGTAATATACTGTATCCCATATACAGCCCCCAGCTTAGTAATATACTGTACCCCATATACACCCCCCAGCTTAGTAATATACTGTATCCCATATACATCCTCCCAGCTTAGTAATATACTGTATCCCATATACAGCCCCCCCAGCTTAGTAATATACTGTATCCCATATACAGCCCCCCAGCTTAGTAATATACTGTATCCCATATACATCCCCCCAGCTTAGTAATATACTGTATCCCATATACAACCCCCAGCTTAGTAATATACTGTATCCCATATACAGCCCCCCAGCTTAGTAATATACTGTATCCCATATACAGCCCCCAGCTTAGTAATATACTGTATCCCATATACAGCCTCCCAGCTTAGTAATATACTGTATCCCATATACACCCCCCAGCTTAGTAATATACTGTACACCATATACAGCCCCCCAGCTTAGTAATATACTGTATCCCATATACATCCCCCAGCTTAGTAATATACTGTATCCCATATACATCCCCCCAGCTTAGTAATATACTGTATCCCATATACATCCCCCAGCTTAGTAATACACTGTATCCCATATACATCCCCCCAGCTTAGTAATATACTGTATCCCATATACATCCCCCCAGCTTAGTAATATACTGTATCCCATATACATCCCCCAGCTTAGTAATATACTGTATCCCATATACATCCCCCAGCTTAGTAATATACTGTATCCCATATACATCCCCCAGCTTAGTAATATACTGTATCCCATATACATCCCCCCAGCTTAGTAATATACTGTATCCCATATACAGCCCCCCAGCTTAGTAATATACTGTATCCCATATACATCCCCCCAGCTTAGTAATATACTGTATCCCATATACAGCCCCCCAGCTTAGTAATATACTGTATCCTATATACACCCCCCAGCTTAGTAATATACTGTATCCCATATACATCCCCCCAGCTTAGTAATATACTGTATCCCATATACATCCCCCAGCTTAGTAATATACTGTACCCCATATACATCCTCCCAGCTTAGTAATATACTGTATCCCATATACATCCCCCCAGCTTAGTAATATACTGTACCCCATATACAGCCCCCCAGCTTAGTAATATACTGTATCCCATATACATCCCCCCAGCTTAGTAATATACTGTACCCCATATACAGCCCCAGCTTAGTAATATACTGTATCCCATATACATCCTCCCAGCTTAGTAATATACTGTATCCCATATACATCCCCCCAGCTTAGTAATATACTGTACCCCATATACAGCCCCCCAGCTTAGTAATATACTGTATCCCATATACATCCCCCCAGCTTAGTAATATACTGTACCCCATATACAGCCCCAGCTTAGTAATATACTGTATCCCATATACATCCCCCAGCTTAGTAATATACTGTATCCCATATACAGCCTCCCAGCTTAGTAATATACTGTATCCCATATACACCCCCCAGCTTAGTAATATACTGTACCCCATATACATCCCCCCAGCTTAGTAATATACTGTACCCCATATACAGCCCCCCAGCTTAGTAATATACTGTATCCCATATACAGCCCCCAGCTTAGTAATATACTGTATCCCATATACACCCCCCAGCTTAGTAATATACTGTACACCATATACAGCCCCCCAGCTTAGTAATATACTGTATCCCATATACAGCCCCCCAGCTTAGTAATATACTGTATCCCATATACAGCCCCCAGCTTAGTAATATACTGTATCCCATATACAGCCCCCCAGCTTAGTAATATACTGTACCCCATATACAGCCCCCAGCTTAGTAATATACTGTATCCCATATACATCCCCCCAGCTTAGTAATATACTGTATCCCATATACAGCCCCCAGCTTAGTAATATACTGTATCCCATATACAGCCCCACAGCTTAG
The DNA here is from genome assembly GCF_040894005.1 of Engystomops pustulosus. Taxonomy (NCBI): domain Eukaryota; kingdom Metazoa; phylum Chordata; class Amphibia; order Anura; family Leptodactylidae; genus Engystomops; species Engystomops pustulosus. The sequence continues at coordinate 164,057 of NW_027284973.1, forward strand.
TAATATACTGTATCCCATATACAGCCCCCAGCTTAGTAATATACTGTACCCCATATACAGCCCCCAGCTTAGTAATATACTGTACCCCATATACAGCCCCCCAGCTTAGTAATATACTGTATCCCATATACATCCCCCAGCTTAGTAATATACTGTATCCCATATACATCCCCCCAGCTTAGTAATATACTGTATCCCATATACAGCCCCCAGCTTAGTAATATACTGTATCCCATATACATCCCCCCAGCTTAGTAATATACTGTATCCCATATACACCCCCCAGCTTAGTAATATACTGTACCCCATATACAGCCCCCCAGCTTAGTAATATACTGTATCCCATATACATCCCCCCAGCTTAGTAATATACTGTACCCCATATACATCCCCCCAGCTTAGTAATATACTGTATCCCATATACATCCCCCAGCTTAGTAATATACTGTATCCCATATACAGCCCCCAGCTTAGTAATATACTGTATCCCATATACACCCCCCAGCTTAGTAATATACTGTATCCCATATACACCCCCCAGCTTAGTAATATACTGTATCCCATATACAGCCCCCAGCTTAGTAATATACTGTACCCCATATACATCCTCCCAGCTTAGTAATATACTGTATCCCATATACAGCCCCACAGCTTAGTAATATACTGTATCCCATATACAGCCCCACAGCTTAGTAATATACTGTATCCCATATACAGCCCCCCCAGCTTAGTAATATACTGTATCCCATATACAGCCCCCCAGCTTAGTAATATACTGTATCCCATATACATCGCCCCAGCTTAGTAATATACTGTACCCGATATACAGCCCCCCAGCCTAGTAATATACTGTATCCCATATACAGCCCCCCAGCTTAGTAATATACTGTATCCCATATACATCCCCCCAGCTTAGTAATATACTGTATCCCATATACAGCCCCCCAATTTAGTAATATACTGTATCCCATATACATCCCCCCAGCTTAGTAATATACTGTATCCCATATACATGCCCCCAGCTTAGTAATATACTGTACCCCATATACAGCCCCCAGCTTAGTAATATACTGTATCCCATATACATCCCCCCAGCTTAGTAATATACTGTATCCCATATACATCCCCCCAGCTTAGTAATATACTGTATCCCATATACATCCCCCCAGCTTAGTAATATACTGTATCCCATATACACCCCCAGCTTAGTAATATACTGTATCCCATATACAGCCCCCCCAGCTTAGTAATATACTGTATCCCATATACAGCCCCCCAGCTTAGTAATATACTGTATCCCATATACATCGCCCCAGCTTAGTAATATACTGTATCCCATATACAGCCCCCCAGCTTAGTAATATACTGTACCAGATATACAGCCCCCCAGCCTAGTAATATACTGTATCCCATATACAGCCCCCCAGCTTAGTAATATACTGTATCCCATATACATCCTCCCAGCTTAGTAATATACTGTATCCCATATACACCCCCAGCTTAGTAATATACTGTATCCCATATACAGCCCCCCAGCTTAGTAATATACTGTATCCCATATACATCCCCCCAGCTTAGTAATATACTGTATCCTATATACAGCCCTCCCAGCTTAGTAATATACTGTATCCCATATACATCCCCCCAGCTTAGTAATATACTGTATCCCATATACACCCCCAGCTTAGTAATATACTGTATCCCATATACAGCCCCACATCTTAGTAATATACTGTATCCCATATACATCCCCCAGCTTAGTAATATACTGTATCCCATATACATCCTCCCAGCTTAGTAATATACTGTACCCCATATACATCCCCCCAGCTTAGTAATATACTGTATCCCATATACATCCCCCCAGCTTAGTAATATACTGTATCCCATATACACCCCCCAGCTTAGTAATATACTGTACCCCATATACATCCCCCCAGCTTAGTAATATACTGTATCCCATATACATCCCCCCAGCTTAGTAATATACTGTACCCCATATACATCCCCCCAGCTTAGTAATATACTGTATCCCATATACATCCCCCCAGCTTAGTAATATACTGTACCCCATATACATCCCCCCAGCTTAGTAATATACTGTATCCCATATACATCCCCCAGCTTAGTAATATACTGTACCCCATATACATCCCCCTCAGCTTAGTAATATACTGTATCCCATATACAGCTCCCCAGCTTAGTAATATACTGTATCCCATATACAGCCCCCCCCCAGCTTAGTAATATACTGTATCCCATATACAGCCCCCAGCTTAGTAATATACTGTATCCCATATACATCCTCCCAGCTTAGTAATATACTGTACCCCATATACATCCCCCCAGCTTAGTAATATACTGTACCCCATATACATCCCCCCAGCTTAGTAATATACTGTATCCCATATACATCCCCCCAGCTTAGTAATATACTGTATCCCATATACATCCCCCAGCTAAGTAATATACTGTATCCCATATACAGCCCCCCCAGCTTAGTAATATACTGTATCCCATATACAGCCCCCCAGCTTAGTAATATACTGTATCCCATATACATCCCCCCAGCTTAGTAATATACTGTATCCCATATACAACCCCCAGCTTAGTAATATACTGTATCCCATATACAGCCCCCCAGCTTAGTAATATACTGTATCCCATATACAGCCCCCAGCTTAGTAATATACTGTATCCCATATACAGCCTCCCAGCTTAGTAATATACTGTATCCCATATACACCCCCCAGCTTAGTAATATACTGTACACCATATACAGCCCCCCAGCTTAGTAATATACTGTATCCCATATACATCCCCCAGCTTAGTAATATACTGTATCCCATATACATCCCCCCAGCTTAGTAATATACTGTATCCCATATACATCCCCCAGCTTAGTAATACACTGTATCCCATATACATCCCCCCAGCTTAGTAATATACTGTATCCCATATACATCCCCCCAGCTTAGTAATATACTGTATCCCATATACATCCCCCAGCTTAGTAATATACTGTATCCCATATACATCCCCCAGCTTAGTAATATACTGTATCCCATATACATCCCCCAGCTTAGTAATATACTGTATCCCATATACATCCCCCCAGCTTAGTAATATACTGTATCCCATATACAGCCCCCCAGCTTAGTAATATACTGTATCCCATATACATCCCCCCAGCTTAGTAATATACTGTATCCCATATACAGCCCCCCAGCTTAGTAATATACTGTATCCTATATACACCCCCCAGCTTAGTAATATACTGTATCCCATATACATCCCCCCAGCTTAGTAATATACTGTATCCCATATACATCCCCCAGCTTAGTAATATACTGTACCCCATATACATCCTCCCAGCTTAGTAATATACTGTATCCCATATACATCCCCCCAGCTTAGTAATATACTGTACCCCATATACAGCCCCCCAGCTTAGTAATATACTGTATCCCATATACATCCCCCCAGCTTAGTAATATACTGTACCCCATATACAGCCCCAGCTTAGTAATATACTGTATCCCATATACATCCTCCCAGCTTAGTAATATACTGTATCCCATATACATCCCCCCAGCTTAGTAATATACTGTACCCCATATACAGCCCCCCAGCTTAGTAATATACTGTATCCCATATACATCCCCCCAGCTTAGTAATATACTGTACCCCATATACAGCCCCAGCTTAGTAATATACTGTATCCCATATACATCCCCCAGCTTAGTAATATACTGTATCCCATATACAGCCTCCCAGCTTAGTAATATACTGTATCCCATATACACCCCCCAGCTTAGTAATATACTGTACCCCATATACATCCCCCCAGCTTAGTAATATACTGTACCCCATATACAGCCCCCCAGCTTAGTAATATACTGTATCCCATATACAGCCCCCAGCTTAGTAATATACTGTATCCCATATACACCCCCCAGCTTAGTAATATACTGTACACCATATACAGCCCCCCAGCTTAGTAATATACTGTATCCCATATACAGCCCCCCAGCTTAGTAATATACTGTATCCCATATACAGCCCCCAGCTTAGTAATATACTGTATCCCATATACAGCCCCCCAGCTTAGTAATATACTGTACCCCATATACAGCCCCCAGCTTAGTAATATACTGTATCCCATATACATCCCCCCAGCTTAGTAATATACTGTATCCCATATACAGCCCCCAGCTTAGTAATATACTGTATCCCATATACAGCCCCACAGCTTAGTAATATACTGTATCCCATATACAGCCCCCAGCTTAGTAATATACTGTACCCCATATACAGCCCCCAGCTTAGTAATATACTGTACCCCATATACAGCCCCCCAGCTTAGTAATATACTGTATCCCATATACATCCCCCAGCTTAGTAATATACTGTATCCCATATACATCCCCCCAGCTTAGTAATATACTGTATCCCATATACAGCCCCCAGCTTAGTAATATACTGTATCCCATATACATCCCCCCAGCTTAGTAATATACTGTATCCCATATACACCCCCCAGCTTAGTAATATACTGTACCCCATATACAGCCCCCCAGCTTAGTAATATACTGTATCCCATATACATCCCCCCAGCTTAGTAATATACTGTACCCCATATACATCCCCCCAGCTTAGTAATATACTGTATCCCATATACATCCCCCAGCTTAGTAATATACTGTATCCCATATACAGCCCCCAGCTTAGTAATATACTGTATCCCATATACACCCCCCAGCTTAGTAATATACTGTATCCCATATACACCCCCCAGCTTAGTAATATACTGTATCCCATATACAGCCCCCAGCTTAGTAATATACTGTACCCCATATACATCCTCCCAGCTTAGTAATATACTGTATCCCATATACAGCCCCACAGCTTAGTAATATACTGTATCCCATATACAGCCCCACAGCTTAGTAATATACTGTATCCCATATACAGCCCCCCCAGCTTAGTAATATACTGTATCCCATATACAGCCCCCCAGCTTAGTAATATACTGTATCCCATATACATCGCCCCAGCTTAGTAATATACTGTACCCGATATACAGCCCCCCAGCCTAGTAATATACTGTATCCCATATACAGCCCCCCAGCTTAGTAATATACTGTATCCCATATACATCCCCCCAGCTTAGTAATATACTGTATCCCATATACAGCCCCCCAATTTAGTAATATACTGTATCCCATATACATCCCCCCAGCTTAGTAATATACTGTATCCCATATACATGCCCCCAGCTTAGTAATATACTGTACCCCATATACAGCCCCCAGCTTAGTAATATACTGTATCCCATATACATCCCCCCAGCTTAGTAATATACTGTATCCCATATACATCCCCCCAGCTTAGTAATATACTGTATCCCATATACATCCCCCCAGCTTAGTAATATACTGTATCCCATATACACCCCCAGCTTAGTAATATACTGTATCCCATATACAGCCCCCCCAGCTTAGTAATATACTGTATCCCATATACAGCCCCCCAGCTTAGTAATATACTGTATCCCATATACATCGCCCCAGCTTAGTAATATACTGTATCCCATATACAGCCCCCCAGCTTAGTAATATACTGTACCAGATATACAGCCCCCCAGCCTAGTAATATACTGTATCCCATATACAGCCCCCCAGCTTAGTAATATACTGTATCCCATATACATCCTCCCAGCTTAGTAATATACTGTATCCCATATACACCCCCAGCTTAGTAATATACTGTATCCCATATACAGCCCCCCAGCTTAGTAATATACTGTATCCCATATACATCCCCCCAGCTTAGTAATATACTGTATCCTATATACAGCCCTCCCAGCTTAGTAATATACTGTATCCCATATACATCCCCCCAGCTTAGTAATATACTGTATCCCATATACACCCCCAGCTTAGTAATATACTGTATCCCATATACAGCCCCACATCTTAGTAATATACTGTATCCCATATACATCCCCCAGCTTAGTAATATACTGTATCCCATATACATCCTCCCAGCTTAGTAATATACTGTACCCCATATACATCCCCCCAGCTTAGTAATATACTGTATCCCATATACATCCCCCCAGCTTAGTAATATACTGTATCCCATATACACCCCCCAGCTTAGTAATATACTGTACCCCATATACATCCCCCCAGCTTAGTAATATACTGTATCCCATATACATCCCCCCAGCTTAGTAATATACTGTACCCCATATACATCCCCCCAGCTTAGTAATATACTGTATCCCATATACATCCCCCCAGCTTAGTAATATACTGTACCCCATATACATCCCCCCAGCTTAGTAATATACTGTATCCCATATACATCCCCCAGCTTAGTAATATACTGTACCCCATATACATCCCCCTCAGCTTAGTAATATACTGTATCCCATATACAGCTCCCCAGCTTAGTAATATACTGTATCCCATATACAGCCCCCCCCAGCTTAGTAATATACTGTATCCCATATACAGCCCCCAGCTTAGTAATATACTGTATCCCATATACATCCTCCCAGCTTAGTAATATACTGTACCCCATATACATCCCCCCAGCTTAGTAATATACTGTACCCCATATACATCCCCCCAGCTTAGTAATATACTGTATCCCATATACATCCCCCCAGCTTAGTAATATACTGTATCCCATATACATCCTCCCAGCTTAGTAATATACTGTATCCCATATACACCCCCCCAGCTTAGTAATATACTGTATCCCATATACAGCCCCACAGCTTAGTAATATACTGTATCCCATATACATCCTCCCAGCTTAGTGATATACTGTATCCCATATACAGCCCCCAGCTTAGTAATATACTGTATCCTATATACATCCCCCCAGCTTAGTAATATACTGTACCCCATATACAGCACCCAGCTTAGTAATATACTGTATCCCATATACAGCCCCCCCCAGCTTAGTAATATACTGTACCCCATATATATCCCCCCAGCTTAGTAATATACTGTACCCCATATACATCCCCCAGCTTAGTAATATACTGTATCCCATATACAGCCCCCCCAGCTTAGTAATATACTGTATCCCATATACAGCCCCCAGCTTAGTAATATACTGTACCCCATATACATCCCCCCAGCTTAGTAATATACTGTATCCCATATACATCCTCCCAGCTTAGTAATATACTGTATCCCATATACAACCCCCAGCTTAGTAATATACTGTACCCCATATACAGCCCCCCAGCTTAGTAATATACTGTACCCGATATACATCCCCCCAGCTTAGTAATATACTGTACCCCATATACATCCCCCAGCTTAGTAATATACTGTACACCATATACATCCCCCAGCTTAGTAATATACTGTATCCCATATACATCCCCCCAGCTTAGTAATATACTGTATCCCATATACACCCCCAGCTTAGTAATATACTGTACCCCATATACAGCCCCCCAGCTTAGTAATATACTGTACACCATATACATCCCCCAGCTTAGTAATATACTGTATCCCATACACAGCCCCCCAGCTTAGTAATATACTGTACCCCATATACTGCCCCCCAGCTTAGTAATATACTGTATCCCATATACAGCTCCCCAGCTTAGTAATATACTGTACCCCATATACAGCCCCCCAGCTTAGTAATATACTGTATCCCATATACAGCCCCAGCTTAGTAATATACTGTATCCCATATACATCCCCCAGCTTAGTAATATACTGTATCCTATATACATCCCCCCAGCTTAGTAATATACTGTATCCCATATACATCCTCCCAGCTTAGTAATATACTGTATCCCATATACAGCCCCCCAGCTTAGTAATATACTGTATCCCATATACATCCCCCCAGCTTAGTAATATACTGTATCCCATATACAGCCCCCCAGCTTAGTAATATACTGTATCCCATATACAGCCCCAGCTTAGTAATATACTGTATCCCATATACATCCCCCAGCTTAGTAATATACTGTACCCCATATACAGCCCCCCAGCTTAGTAATATACTGTACCCCATATACACCCCCCAGCTTAGTAATATACTGTATCCCATATACATCATCCCAGCTTAGTAATATACTGTATCCCATATACAGCCCCCAGCTTAGTAATATACTGTATCCCATATACATCCCCCCAGCTTAGTAATATACTGTATCCCATATACATCCCCCCAGCTTAGTAATATACTGTATCCCATATACATCCCCCAGCTTAGTAATATACTGTATCCCATATACATCCCCCCAGCTTAGTAATATACTGTATCCCATATACATCCCCCAGCTTAGTAATATACTGTACCCCGTATACATCCCCCAGCTTAGTAATATACTGTATCCCATATACAGCCCCCCAGCTTAGTAATATACTGTATCCCATATACATCCCCCAGCTTAGTAATATACTGTACCCCATATACATCCCCCCAGCTTAGTAATATACTGTATCCCATATACAGCCCCCAGCTTAGTAATATACTGTATCCCATATACATCCTCCCAGCTTAGTAATATACTGTATCCCATATACATCCCCCCAGCTTAGTAATATACTGTATCCCATATACATCCCCCAGCTTAGTAATATACTGTATCCCATATACATCCCCCCAGCTTAGTAATATACTGTATCCCATATACAGCCCCCAGCTTAGTAATATACTGTACCCCATATACACCCCCCAGCTTAGTAATATACTGTATCCCATATACATCATCCCAGCTTAGTAATATACTGTATCCCATATACATCCCCCCAGCTTAGTAATATACTGTACCCCATATACATCCCCCCAGCTTAGTAATATACTGTATCCCATATACAGCCCCCAGCTTAGTAATATACTGTATCCCATATACATCCTCCCAGCTTAGTAATATACTGTATCCCATATACATCCCCCCAGCTTAGTAATATACTGTACCCCATATACACCCCCCAGCTTAGTAATATACTGTATCCCATATACATCATCCCAGCTTAGTAATATACTGTATCCCATATACAGCCCCCAGCTTAGTAATATACTGTATCCCATATACATCCCCCCAGCTTAGTAATATACTGTATCCCATATACATCCCCCAGCTTAGTAATATACTGTACCCCATATACATCCCCCCAGCTTAGTAATATACTGTATCCCATATACAGCCCCCAGCTTAGTAATATACTGTATCCCATACACATCCCCCAGCTTAGTAATATACTGTATCCCATATACAGCCCCCAGCTTAGTAATATACTGTATCCCATATACATCATCCCAGCTTAGTAATATACTGTATCCCATATACATCCCCCCAGCTTAGTAATATACTGTATCCCATACACATCCCCCAGCTTAGTAATATACTGTATCCCATATACAGCCCCCAGCTTAGTAATATACTGTATCCCATATACATCATCCCAGCTTAGTAATATACTGTACCCCATATACATCCTCCCAGCTTAGTAATATACTGTATCCCATATACATCCCCCCAGCTTAGTAATATACTGTATCCCATATACATCCTCCCAGCTTAGTAATATACTGTATCCCATATACAGCCCCCTAGCTTAGTAATATACTGTATCCCATATACATCCCCCCAGCTTAGTAATATACTGTATCCCATATACAGCCCCCCAGCTTAGTAATATACTGTATCCCATATACAGCCCCCCAGCTTAGTAATATACTGTATCCTATATACAGCCCCCCAGCTTAGTAATATACTGTACCCCATATACATCCCCCCAGCTTAGTAATATACTGTACCCCATATACACCCCCCAGCTTAGTAATATACTGTACCCCATATACATCCCCCAGCTTAGTAATATACTGTATCCCATATACATCCCCCCAGCTTAGTAATATACTTTATCCCATATACAGCCCCCCAGCTTAGTAATATACTGTATCCCATATACATCCTCCCAGCTTAGTAATATACTGTATCCCATATACATCCCCCAGCTTAGTAATATACTGTATCCCATATACATCCCCCCAGCTTAGTAATATACTGTATCCCATATACATCCTCCCAGCTTAGTAATATACTGTATCCCATATACAGCCCCCCCAGCTTAGTAATATACTGTACCCCATATACATCCCCCAGCTTAGTAATATACTGTATCCCATATACAGCCCCCAGCTTAGTAATATACTGTATCCCATATACATCCCCAGCTTAGTAATATACTGTATCCCATATACATCCCCCAGCTTAGTAATATACTGTATCCCATATACATCCCCCAGCTTAGTAATATACTGTACCCCATATACAGCCCCCAGCTTAGTAATATACTGTATCCCATATACAGCCCCCCCAGCTTAGTAATATACTGTACCCCATATACAGCCCCCAGCTTAGTAATATACTGTATCCCATATACAGCCCCCAGCTTAGTAATATACTGTATCCCATATACATCCCCAGCTTAGTAATATACTGTATCCCATATACATCCCCCAGCTTAGTAATATACTGTATCCCATATACATCCCCCAGCTTAGTAATATACTGTATCCCATATACAGCCCCCCAGCTTAGTAATATACTGTACCCCATATACATCCCCCCAGCTTAGTAATATACTGTATCCCATATACAGCTCCCCCCAGCTTAGTAATATACTGTATCCAATATACATCCCCCCAGCTTAGTAATATACTGTATCCCATATACAGCCCCCCAGCTTAGTAATATACTGTATCCCATATATATCCCCCCAGCTTAGTAATATACTGTACCCCATATACACCCCCCAGCTTAGTAATATACTGTACCCCATATACAGCCCCCCAGCTTAGTAATATACTGTACCCCATATACATCCTCCCAGCTTAGTAATATACTGTATCCCATATACATCCCCCCAGCTTAGTAATATACTGTACCCCATATACATCCCCCCAGCTTAGTAATATACTGTATCCCATATACAGCCCCCCAGCTTAGTAATATACTGTATACCATATACATCCCCCCAGCTTAGTAATATACTGTACCCCATATACAGCCTCCCAGCTTAGTAATATACTGTATCCCATATACAGCTCCCCAGCTTAGTAATATACTGTACCCCATATACATCCCCCCAGCTTAGTAATATACTGTATCCCATATACAGCCCTCCAGCTTAGTAATATACTGTATCCCATATACAGCCCCACAGCTTAGTAATATACTGTATCCCATATACAGCCCCCAGCTTAGTAATATACTGTATCCCATATACAGCCCCCCAGCTTAGTAATATACTGTATCCCATATACATCCCCCAGCTTAGTAATATACTGTATCCCATATACATCCCCCCAGCTTAGTAATATACTGTATCCCATATACAGCCCCCAGCTTAGTAATATACTGTATCCCATATACATCCTCCCAGCTTAGTAATATACTGTATCCCATATACAGCCCCCCAGCTTAGTAATATACTGTATCCCATATACAGCCCCACAGCTTAGTAATATACTGTATCCCATATACAGCCCCCCAGCTTAGTAATATACTGTATCCCATATACATCCTCCCAGCTTAGTAATATACTGTATCCCATATACAGCCCCCCAGCTTAGTAATATACTGTATCCCATATACAGCCCCAGCTTAGTAATATACTGTATCCCATATACAGCCCCCCCAGCTTAGTAATATACTGTACCCCATATACAGCCCCCCAGCTTAGTAATATACTGTATCCCATATACAGCCCCCCAGCTTAGTAATATACTGTATCCCATATACATCCCCCAGCTTAGTAATATACTGTATCCCATATACAGCCCCCAGCTTAGTAATATACTGTATCCCATATACAGCCCCACAGCTTAGTAATATACTGTATCCCATATACAGCCCCCAGCTTAGTAATATACTGTACCCCATATACAGCCCCCCAGCTTAGTAATATACTGTATCCCATATACAGCCCCCCAGCTTAGTAATATACTGTATCCCATATACATCCCCCAGCTTAGTAATATACTGTATCCCATATACATCCCCCCAGCTTAGTAATATACTGTATCCCATATACAGCCCCCAGCTTAGTAATATACTGTATCCCATATACATCCCCCCAGCTTAGTAATATACTGTATCCCATATACACCCCCCAGCTTAGTAATATACTGTACCCCATATACAGCCCCCCAGCTTAGTAATATACTGTATCCCATATACATCCCCCCAGCTTAGTAATATACTGTACCCCATATACATCCCCCCAGCTTAGTAATATACTGTATCCCATATACATCCCCCAGCTTAGTAATATACTGTATCCCATATACAGCCCCCAGCTTAGTAATATACTGTATCCCATATACATCCTCCCAGCTTAGTAATATACTGTATCCCATATACAGCCCCCAGCTTAGTAATATACTGTACCCCATATACATCCTCCCAGCTTAGTAATATACTGTATCCCATATACAGCCCCACAGCTTAGTAATATACTGTATCCCATATACAGCCCCACAGCTTAGTAATATACTGTATCCCATATACAGCCCCCCCAGCTTAGTAATATACTGTATCCCATATACAGCCCCCCAGCTTAGTAATATACTGTATCCCATATACATCGCCCCAGCTTAGTAATATACTGTACCCGATATACAGCCCCCCAGCCTAGTAATATACTGTATCCCATATACAGCCCCCCAGCTTAGTAATATACTGTATCCCATATACATCCCCCCAGCTTAGTAATATACTGTATCCCATATACAGCCCCCCAATTTAGTAATATACTGTATCCCATATACATCCCCCCAGCTTAGTAATATACTGTATCCCATATACATGCCCCCAGCTTAGTAATATACTGTACCCCATATACAGCCCCCAGCTTAGTAATATACTGTATCCCATATACATCCCCCCAGCTTAGTAATATACTGTATCCCATATACATCCCCCCAGCTTAGTAATATACTGTATCCCATATACATCCCCCCAGCTTAGTAATATACTGTATCCCATATACACCCCCAGCTTAGTAATATACTGTATCCCATATACAGCCCCCCCAGCTTAGTAATATACTGTATCCCATATACAGCCCCCCAGCTTAGTAATATACTGTATCCCATATACATCGCCCCAGCTTAGTAATATACTGTATCCCATATACAGCCCCCCAGCTTAGTAATATACTGTACCAGATATACAGCCCCCCAGCCTAGTAATATACTGTATCCCATATACAGCCCCCCAGCTTAGTAATATACTGTATCCCATATACATCCTCCCAGCTTAGTAATATACTGTATCCCATATACACCCCCAGCTTAGTAATATACTGTATCCCATATACAGCCCCCCAGCTTAGTAATATACTGTATCCCATATACATCCCCCCAGCTTAGTAATATACTGTATCCTATATACAGCCCTCCCAGCTTAGTAATATACTGTATCCCATATACATCCCCCCAGCTTAGTAATATACTGTATCCCATATACACCCCCAGCTTAGTAATATACTGTATCCCATATACAGCCCCACATCTTAGTAATATACTGTATCCCATATACATCCCCCAGCTTAGTAATATACTGTATCCCATATACATCCTCCCAGCTTAGTAATATACTGTACCCCATATACATCCCCCCAGCTTAGTAATATACTGTATCCCATATACATCCCCCCAGCTTAGTAATATACTGTATCCCATATACACCCCCCAGCTTAGTAATATACTGTACCCCATATACATCCCCCCAGCTTAGTAATATACTGTATCCCATATACATCCCCCCAGCTTAGTAATATACTGTACCCCATATACATCCCCCCAGCTTAGTAATATACTGTATCCCATATACATCCCCCCAGCTTAGTAATATACTGTACCCCATATACATCCCCCCAGCTTAGTAATATACTGTATCCCATATACATCCCCCAGCTTAGTAATATACTGTACCCCATATACATCCCCCTCAGCTTAGTAATATACTGTATCCCATATACAGCTCCCCAGCTTAGTAATATACTGTATCCCATATACAGCCCCCCCCAGCTTAGTAATATACTGTATCCCATATACAGCCCCCAGCTTAGTAATATACTGTATCCCATATACATCCTCCCAGCTTAGTAATATACTGTACCCCATATACATCCCCCCAGCTTAGTAATATACTGTACCCCATATACATCCCCCCAGCTTAGTAATATACTGTATCCCATATACATCCCCCCAGCTTAGTAATATACTGTATCCCATATACATCCTCCCAGCTTAGTAATATACTGTATCCCATATACACCCCCCCAGCTTAGTAATATACTGTATCCCATATACAGCCTCCCAGCTTAGTGATATACTGTATCCCATATACAGCCCCCAGCTTAGTAATATACTGTATCCTATATACATCCCCCCAGCTTAGTAATATACTGTACCCCATATACAGCACCCAGCTTAGTAATATACTGTATCCCATATACAGCCCCCCCAGCTTAGTAATATACTGTACCCCATATACATCCCCCCAGCTTAGTAATATACTGTACCCCATATACATCCCCCAGCTTAGTAATATACTGTATCCCATATACAGCCCCCCAGCTTAGTAATATACTGTATCCCATATACAGCCCCCCAGCTTAGTAATATACTGTACCCCATATACATCCCCCCAGCTTAGTAATATACTGTATCCCATATACAGCCCCCCAGCTTAGTAATATACTGTATCCCATATACAGCCCCCAGCTTAGTAATATACTGTACCCCATATACATCCCCCCAGCTTAGTAATATACTGTATCCCATATACATCCTCCCAGCTTAGTAATATACTGTATCCCATATACAACCCCCAGCTTAGTAATATACTGTACCCCATATACAGCCCCCCAGCTTAGTAATATACTGTACACCATATACATCCCCCAGCTTAGTAATATACTGTATCCCATATACATCCCCCCAGCTTAGTAATATACTGTATCCCATATACACCCCCAGCTTAGTAATATACTGTACCCCATATACAGCCCCCCAGCTTAGTAATATACTGTACACCATATACATCCCCCAGCTTAGTAATATACTGTATCCCATACACAGCCCCCCAGCTTAGTAATATACTGTATCCCATATACAGCTCCCCAGCTTAGTAATATACTGTACCCCATATACAGCCCCCCAGCTTAGTAATATACTGTATCCCATATACAGCCCCAGCTTAGTAATATACTGTATCCTATATACATCCCCCCAGCTTAGTAATATACTGTATCCCATATACATCCCCCAGCTTAGTAATATACTGTATCCTATATACATCCCCCCAGCTTAGTAATATACTGTATCCCATATACATCCTCCCAGCTTAGTAATATACTGTATCCCATATACAGCCCCCCAGCTTAGTAATATACTGTATCCCATATACATCCCCCCAGCTTAGTAATATACTGTATCCCATATACAGCCCCCCAGCTTAGTAATATACTGTATCCCATATACAGCCCCAGCTTAGTAATATACTGTATCCCATATACATCCCCCAGCTTAGTAATATACTGTACCCCATATACAGCCCCCCAGCTTAGTAATATACTGTACCCCATATACACCCCCCAGCTTAGTAATATACTGTATCCCATATACATCATCCCAGCTTAGTAATATACTGTATCCCATATACAGCCCCCAGCTTAGTAATATACTGTATCCCATATACATCCCCCCAGCTTAGTAATATACTGTATCCCATATACATCCCCCAGCTTAGTAATATACTGTACCCCGTATACATCCCCCAGCTTAGTAATATACTGTATCCCATATACAGCCCCCCAGCTTAGTAATATACTGTATCCCATATACATCCCCCAGCTTAGTAATATACTGTACCCCATATACATCCCCCCAGCTTAGTAATATACTGTATCCCATATACAGCCCCCAGCTTAGTAATATACTGTATCCCATATACATCCTCCCAGCTTAGTAATATACTGTATCCCATATACATCCCCCCAGCTTAGTAATATACTGTATCCCATATACATCCCCCAGCTTAGTAATATACTGTATCCCATATACATCCCCCCAGCTTAGTAATATACTGTATCCCATATACAGCCCCCAGCTTAGTAATATACTGTATCCCATATACATCCCCCAGCTTAGTAACATACTGTATCCCATATGCATCCCCCCAGCTTAGTAATATACTGTATCCCATATACAGCCCCCAGCTTAGTAATATACTGTATCCCATATACATCCCCAGCTTAGTAATATACTGTACCCCATATACATCCCCCAGCTTAGTAATATACTGTATCCCATATACAGCCCCCAGCTTAGTAATATACTGTATCCCATATACATCCCCCAGCTTAGTAATATACTGTATCCCATATACAGCCCCCCAGCTTAGTAATATACTGTATCCCATATACAGCCCCCCAGCTTAGTAATATACTGTATCCCATATACATCCCCCAGCTTAGTAATATACTGTATCCCATATACACCCCCCAGCTTAGTAATATACTGTATCCCATATACATCATCCCAGCTTAGTAATATACTGTATCCCATATACATCCCCCCAGCTTAGTAATATACTGTACCCCATATACATCCCCCCAGCTTAGTAATATACTGTATCCCATATACAGCCCCCAGCTTAGTAATATACTGTATCCCATATACATCCTCCCAGCTTAGTAATATACTGTATCCCATATACATCCCCCCAGCTTAGTAATATACTGTACCCCATATACACCCCCCAGCTTAGTAATATACTGTATCCCATATACATCATCCCAGCTTAGTAATATACTGTATCCCATATACAGCCCCCAGCTTAGTAATATACTGTATCCCATATACATCCCCCCAGCTTAGTAATATACTGTATCCCATATACATCCCCCAGCTTAGTAATATACTGTACCCCATATACATCCCCCCAGCTTAGTAATATACTGTATCCCATATACAGCCCCCAGCTTAGTAATATACTGTATCCCATACACATCCCCCAGCTTAGTAATATACTGTATCCCATATACAGCCCCCAGCTTAGTAATATACTGTATCCCATATACATCATCCCAGCTTAGTAATATACTGTATCCCATATACATCCCCCCAGCTTAGTAATATACTGTATCCCATATACATCCCCCCAGCTTAGTAATATACTGTATCCTATATACATCCCCCCAGCTTAGTAATATACTGTACCCCATATACATCCTCCCAGCTTAGTAATATACTGTATCCTATATACATCCCCCCAGCTTAGTAATATACTGTACCCCATATACACCCCCCAGCTTAGTAATATACTGTACCCCATATACATCCCCCAGCTTAGTAATATACTGTATCCCATATACATCCCCCCAGCTTAGTAATATACTTTATCCCATATACAGCCCCCCAGCTTAGTAATATACTGTATCCCATATACATCCTCCCAGCTTAGTAATATACTGTATCCCATATACATCCCCCAGCTTAGTAATATACTGTATCCCATATACATCCCCCCAGCTTAGTAATATACTGTATCCCATATACATCCTCCCAGCTTAGTAATATACTGTATCCCATATACAGCCCCCCCAGCTTAGTAATATACTGTACCCCATATACATCCCCCAGCTTAGTAATATACTGTATCCCATATACAGCCCCCAGCTTAGTAATATACTGTATCCCATATACATCCCCAGCTTAGTAATATACTGTATCCCATATACATCCCCCAGCTTAGTAATATACTGTATCCCATATACATCCCCCAGCTTAGTAATATACTGTACCCCATATACAGCCCCCAGCTTAGTAATATACTGTATCCCATATACAGCCCCCCCAGCTTAGTAATATACTGTACCCCATATACAGCCCCCAGCTTAGTAATATACTGTATCCCATATACAGCCCCCAGCTTAGTAATATACTGTATCCCATATACATCCCCAGCTTAGTAATATACTGTATCCCATATACATCCCCCAGCTTAGTAATATACTGTATCCCATATACATCCCCCAGCTTAGTAATATACTGTATCCCATATACAGCCCCCCAGCTTAGTAATATACTGTACCCCATATACATCCCCCCAGCTTAGTAATATACTGTATCCCATATACAGCTCCCCCCAGCTTAGTAATATACTGTATCCAATATACATCCCCCCAGCTTAGTAATATACTGTATCCCATATACAGCCCCCCAGCTTAGTAATATACTGTATCCTATATACATCCCCCCAGCTTAGTAATATACTGTACCCCATATACATCCTCCCAGCTTAGTAATATACTGTATCCTATATACATCCCCCCAGCTTAGTAATATACTGTACCCCATATACACCCCCCAGCTTAGTAATATACTGTACCCCATATACATCCCCCAGCTTAGTAATATACTGTATCCCATATACATCCCCCCAGCTTAGTAATATACTTTATCCCATATACAGCCCCCCAGCTTAGTAATATACTGTATCCCATATACATCCTCCCAGCTTAGTAATATACTGTATCCCATATACATCCCCCAGCTTAGTAATATACTGTATCCCATATACATCCCCCCAGCTTAGTAATATACTGTATCCCATATACATCCTCCCAGCTTAGTAATATACTGTATCCCATATACAGCCCCCCCAGCTTAGTAATATACTGTACCCCATATACATCCCCCAGCTTAGTAATATACTGTATCCCATATACAGCCCCCAGCTTAGTAATATACTGTATCCCATATACATCCCCAGCTTAGTAATATACTGTATCCCATATACATCCCCCAGCTTAGTAATATACTGTATCCCATATACATCCCCCAGCTTAGTAATATACTGTACCCCATATACAGCCCCCAGCTTAGTAATATACTGTATCCCATATACAGCCCCCCCAGCTTAGTAATATACTGTACCCCATATACAGCCCCCAGCTTAGTAATATACTGTATCCCATATACAGCCCCCAGCTTAGTAATATACTGTATCCCATATACATCCCCAGCTTAGTAATATACTGTATCCCATATACATCCCCCAGCTTAGTAATATACTGTATCCCATATACATCCCCCAGCTTAGTAATATACTGTATCCCATATACAGCCCCCCAGCTTAGTAATATACTGTACCCCATATACATCCCCCCAGCTTAGTAATATACTGTATCCCATATACAGCTCCCCCCAGCTTAGTAATATACTGTATCCAATATACATCCCCCCAGCTTAGTAATATACTGTATCCCATATACAGCCCCCCAGCTTAGTAATATACTGTATCCCATATATATCCCCCCAGCTTAGTAATATACTGTACCCCATATACACCCCCCAGCTTAGTAATATACTGTACCCCATATACAGCCCCCCAGCTTAGTAATATACTGTACCCCATATACATCCTCCCAGCTTAGTAATATACTGTATCCCATATACATCCCCCCAGCTTAGTAATATACTGTACCCCATATACATCCCCCCAGCTTAGTAATATACTGTATCCCATATACAGCCCCCCAGCTTAGTAATATACTGTATACCATATACATCCCCCCAGCTTAGTAATATACTGTACCCCATATACAGCCTCCCAGCTTAGTAATATACTGTATCCCATATACAGCTCCCCAGCTTAGTAATATACTGTACCCCATATACATCCCCCCAGCTTAGTAATATACTGTATCCCATATACAGCCCTCCAGCTTAGTAATATACTGTATCCCATATACAGCCCCACAGCTTAGTAATATACTGTATCCCATATACAGCCCCCAGCTTAGTAATATACTGTATCCCATATACAGCCCCCCAGCTTAGTAATATACTGTATCCCATATACATCCCCCAGCTTAGTAATATACTGTATCCCATATACATCCCCCCAGCTTAGTAATATACTGTATCCCATATACAGCCCCCAGCTTAGTAATATACTGTATCCCATATACATCCTCCCAGCTTAGTAATATACTGTATCCCATATACAGCCCCCCAGCTTAGTAATATACTGTATCCCATATACAGCCCCACAGCTTAGTAATATACTGTATCCCATATACAGCCCCCCAGCTTAGTAATATACTGTATCCCATATACATCCTCCCAGCTTAGTAATATACTGTATCCCATATACAGCCCCCCAGCTTAGTAATATACTGTATCCCATATACAGCCCCACAGCTTAGTAATATACTGTATCCCATATACAGCACCCCAGCTTAGTAATATACTGTATCCCATATACAGCCCCACAGCTTAGTAATATACTGTATCCCATATACATCCCCCAGCTTAGTAATATACTGTATCCCATATACATCCCCCCAGCTTAGTAATATACTGTATCCCATATACATCCCCCAGCTTAGTAATATACTGTATCCCATATACAGCCCCCCAGCTTAGTAATATACTATACCCCATATACACCCCCCAGCTTAGTAATATACTGTATCCCATATACATCCCCCAGCTTAGTAATATACTGTATCCCATATACATCCCCCAGCTTAGTAATATACTGTATCCCATATACATCCCCCCAGCTTAGTAATATACTGTATCCCATATACACCCCCCAGCTTAGTAATATACTGTATCCCATATACACCCCCCAGCTTAGTAATATACTGTACCCCATAAACATCCCCCCAGCTTAGTAATATACTGTATCCCATATACATCCCCCAGCTTAGTAATATACTGTATCCCATATACATCCTCCCAGCTTAGTAATATACTGTATCCCATATACATCCCCCCAGCTTAGTAATATACTGTACCCCATATACACCCCCCAGCTTAGTAATATACTGTATCCCATATACATCCCCCAGCTTAGTAATATACTGTACCCCATATACATCCCCCCAGCTTAGTAATATACTGTATCCCATATACACCCCCCCAGCTTAGTAATATACTGTATCCCATATACATCCCCCCAGCTTAGTAATATACTGTATCCCATATACAGCCCCACAGCTTAGTAATATACTGTACCCCATATACATCCCCCCAGCTTAGTAATATACTGTATCCCATATACATCCCCCAGCTTAGTAATATACTGTATCCCATATACAGCCCCCCAGCTTAGTAATATACTGTACCCCATATACATCCCCCCAGCTTAGTAATATACTGTATCCCATATACATCCCCCCAGCTTAGTAATATACTGTACCCCATATACATCCCCGCAGCTTAGTAATATACTGTACCCCATATACATCCCCTCAGCTTAGTAATATACTGTATCCCATATACATCCCCCCAGCTTAGTAATATACTGTACCCCATATACATCCCCTCAGCTTAGTAATATACTGTATCCCATATACAGCCCCCAGCTTAGTAATATACTGTATCCCATATACACCCCCCAGCTTAGTAATATACTGTACCCCATATACAGCCCCCAGCTTAGTAATATACTGTATCCCATATACAGCCCCCCAGCTTAGTAATATACTGTATCCCATATAAAGCCCCCCAGCTTAGTAATATACTGTACCCCATATACAGCCCCCCAGCTTAGTAATATACTGTACCCCATATACATCCCCCAGCTCAGTAATATACTGTACCCCATATACAGCCCCCAGCTTAGTAATATACTGTATCCCATATACAGCCCCCAGCTTAGTAATATACTGTACTACATATACATCCCCCCAGCTTAGTAATATACTGTACCCCATATACAGCCCCCAGCTTAGTAATATACTGTACCACATATACATCCCCCCAGCTTAGTAATATACTGTACCCCATATACATCCCCCAGCTTAGTAATATACTGTATCCCATATACAGCCCCACAGCTTAGTAATATACTGTATCCCATATACAGCCCCACAGCTTAGTAATATACTGTATCCCATATACAGCCCCCCAGCTTAGTAATATACTGTACCCCATATACATCTCCCCAGCTTAGTAATATACTGTACCCCATATACATCCCCCCAGCTTAGTAATATACTGTATCCCATATACATCCCCCAGCTTAGTAATATACTGTACCCCATATACATCCCCCAGTTTAGTAATATACTGTATCCCATATACATCCCCCCAGCTTAGTAATATACTGTATCCCATATACATCCCCCCAGCTTAGTAATATACTGTATCCCATATACATCCCCCAGCTTAGTAATATACTGTACCCCATATACAGCCCCCAGCTTAGTAATATACTGTATCCCATATACAGCCCCACAGCTTAGTAATATACTGTATCCCATATACAGCCCCCCAGCTTAGTAATATACTGTATCCCATATACATCCCCCCAGCTTAGTAATATACTGTATCCCATATACATCCCCCCAGCTTAGTAATATACTGTACCCCATATACATCTCCCCAGCTTAGTAATATACTGTACCCCATATACATCCCCCCAGCTTAGTAATATACTGTATCCCATATACATCCCCCCAGCTTAGTAATATACTGTATCCCATATACAGCCCCCCAGCTTAGTAATATACTGTATCCCATATACATCCTCCCAGCTTAGTAATATACTGTATCCCATATACAGCCCCCCAGCTTAGTAATATACTGTATCCCATATACATCCTCCCAGCTTAGTAATATACTGTATCCCATATACAGCCCCCCAGCTTAGTAATATACTGTATCCCATATACAGCCCCCCAGCTTAGTAATATACTGTACCCCATATACAGCCTCCCAGCTTAGTAATATACTGTATCCCATATACATCCCCCCAGCTTAGTAATATACTGTATCCCATATACATCCTCCCAGCTTAGTAATATACTGTATCCCATATACATTTCCCCAGCTTAGTAATATACTGTACCCCATATACATCCCCCAGCTTAGTAATATACTGTATCCCATATACAGCCTCCAGCTTAGTAATATACTGTATCCCATATACATCCTCCCAGCTTAGTAATATACTGTATCCCATATACAGCCCCCAGCTTAGTAATATACTGTATCCCATATACAGCCCCCCAGCTTAGTAATATACTGTATCCCATATACATCCCCCAGCTTAGTAATATACTGTACCCCATATACATCCCCCAGCTTAGTAATATACTGTATCCCATATACATCCCCCCCAGCTTAGTAATATACTGTATCCCATATACATCCCCCAGCTTAGTAATATACTGTATCCCATATACATCCTCCAGCTTAGTAATATACTGTATCCCATATACAGCCCCCCCCCAGCTTAGTAATATACTGTATCCCATATACAGCCCCCCAGCTTAGTAATATACTGTATCCCATATACAGCCCCCCAGCTTAGTAATATACTGTATCCCATATACATCCTCCCATCTTAGTAATATACTGTACCCCATATACATCCTCCCAGCTTAGTAATATACTGTATCCCATATACAGCCCCCCAGCTTAGTAATATACTGTATCCCATATACAGCCCCCCAGCTTAGTAATATACTGTATCCCATATACAGCCCCACAGCTTAGTTATATACTGTATCCCATATACAGCCCCCCAGCTTAGTAATATACTGTACCCCATATACATCTCCCCAGCTTAGTAATATACTGTACCCCATATACATCCCCCCAGCTTAGTAATATACTGTATCCCATATACATCCCCCAGCTTAGTAATATATTGTATCCCATATACAGTCCCCTCCCAGCTTAGTAATATACTGTATCCCATATACAGCCCCCCAGCTTAGTAATATACTGTATCCCATATACATCCCCCCAGCTTAGTAATATACTGTACCCCATATACATCTCCCCAGCTTAGTAATATACTGTACCCCATATACATCCCCCCAGCTTAGTAATATACTGTACCCCATATACAGCCCCCCAGCTTAGTAATATACTGTACCCCATATACATCCCCCAGCTTAGTAATACACTGTATCCCATATACATCCCCCAGCTTAGTAATATACTGTATCCCATATACTGCCCCCCAGCTTAGTAATATACTGTATCCCATATACAGCCCCCAGCTTAGTAATATACTGTACCCCATATACAGCCCCCAGCTTAGTAATATACTGTACCCCATATACATCCCCCCAGCTTAGTAATATACTGTACCCCATATACATCCCCCCAGCTTAGTAATATACTGTATCCCATATACATCCCCCAGCTTAGTAATATACTGTATCCCATATACATCCCCCCAGCTTAGTAATATACTGTATCCCATATACATCCCCCAGCTTAGTAATATACTGTATCCCATATACATCCCCCCAGCTTAGTAATATACTGTATCCCATATACAGCTTCCCAGCTTAGTAATATACTGTATCCCATATACATCCCCCAGCTTAGTAATATACTGTATCCCATATACATCCTCCCAGCTTAGTAATATACTGTATCCCATATACATCCCCCAGCTTAGTAATATACTGTATCCCATATACATCCCCCAGCTTAGTAATATACTGTACCCCATATACAGCCCCCAGCTTAGTAATATACTGTATCCCATATACATCCCCCAGCTTAGTAATATACTGTATCCCATATACAGCCCCCAGCTTAGTAATATACTGTATCCCATATACATCCTCCCAGCTTAGTAATATACTGTATCCCATATACATCCCCCCAGCTTAGTAATATACTGTACCCCATATACAGCCCCCCAGCTTAGTAATATACAGTATCCCATATACAGCCCCCCAGCTTAGTAATATACTGTATCCCATATACATCCTCCCAGCTTAGTAATATACTGTATCCCATATACATCCCCCAGCTTAGTAATATACTGTATCCCATATACATCCCCCCAGCTTAGTAATATACTGTATCCCATATACAGCCCCCAGCTTAGTAATATACTGTATCCCATATACATCCTCCCAGCTTAGTAATATACTGTATCCCATATACATCCCCCAGCTTAGTAATATACTGTATCCCATATACATCCCCCAGCTTAGTAATATACTGTACCCCATATACAGCCCCCAGCTTAGTAATATACTGTATCCCATATACATCCCCCAGCTTAGTAATATACTGTACCCCATATACATCCCCCCAACTTAGTAATATACTGTATCCCATATACAGCCCCCAGCTTAGTAATATACTGTACCCCATATACAGCCCCCAGCTTAGTAATATACTGTACCCCATATACATCCCCCCAACTTAGTAATATACTGTATCCCATATACAGCCCCCAGCTTAGTAATATACTGTATCCGATATACAGCCCCCAGCTTAGTAATATACTGTACCCCATATACATCCCCCAGCTTAGTAATATACTGTATCCCATATACATCCTCCCAGCTTAGTAATATACTGTATCCCATATACATCCCCCAGCTTAGTAATATACTGTATCCCATATACATCCCCCAGCTTAGTAATATACTGTACCCCATATACAGCCCCCAGCTTAGTAATATACTGTATCCCATATACATCCCCCAGCTTAGTAATATACTGTACCCCATATACATCCCCCCAACTTAGTAATATACTGTATCCCATATACAGCCCCCAGCTTAGTAATATACTGTACCCCATATACAGCCCCCAGCTTAGTAATATACTGTACCCCATATACATCCCCCCAACTTAGTAATATACTGTATCCCATATACAGCCCCCAGCTTAGTAATATACTGTATCCCATATACATCCTCCCAGCTTAGTAATATACTGTATCCCATATACAGCCCCCCAGCTTAGTAATATACTGTATCCCATATACACCCCCCAGCTTAGTAATATACTGTATCCCATATACATCCTCCCAGCTTAGTAATATACTGTATCCCATATACATCCCCCAGCTTAGTAATATACTGTATCCCATATACATCGCCCCAGCTTAGTAATATACTGTATCCCATATACAGCCCCCCAGCTTAGTAATATACTGTATCCCATATACATCCCCCAGCTTAGTAATATACTGTATCCCATATACAGCCCCCCAGCTTAGTAATATACTGTATCCCATATACATCCCCCCAGCTTAGTAATATACTGTATCCCATATACAGCCCCCCAGCTTAGTAATATACTGTATCCCATATACATCCCCCCAGCTTAGTAATATACTGTATCCCATATACATCCCCCCAGCTTAGTAATATACTGTATCCCATATACAGTCCCCCAGCTTAGTAATATACTGTATCCCATATACATCGCCCCAGCTTAGTAATATACTGTACCCCATATACATCCCCCAGCTTAGTAATATACTGTATCCCATATACATCCTCCAGCTTAGTAATATACTGTACCCCATATACATCCCCCAGCTTAGTAATATACTGTACCCCATATACATCCCCCAGCTTAGTAATATACTGTATCCCATATACATCCTCCAGCTTAGTAATATACTGTACCCCATATACATCCCCCCAGCTTAGTAATATACTGTACCCCATATACATCCTCCCAGCTTAGTAATATACTGTATCCCATATACATCCCCCCAGCTTAGTAATATACTGTATCCCATATACAGCCCCAGCTTAGTAATATACCGTATCCCATATACAGCCCCCCAGCTTAGTAATATACTGTATCCCATATACAGCCCCCCAGCTTAGTAATATACTGTTTCCCATATACAGCCCCCCAGCTTAGTAATATACTGTACCCCATATACATCCCCCCAGCTTAGTAATATACTGTATCCCATATACAGCCCCCCAGCTTAGTAATATACTGTTTCCCATATACAGCCCCCCAGCTTAGTAATATACTGTACCCCATATACATCCCCCCAGCTTAGTAATATACTGTTTCCCATATACAGCCCCCCAGCTTAGTAATATACTGTATCCCATATACAGCCCCCCAGCTTAGTAATATACTGTTTCCCATATACAGCCCCCCAGCTTAGTAATATACTGTACCCCATATACATCCCCCCAGCTTAGTAATATACTGTATCCCATATACAGCCCCCCAGCTTAGTAATATACTGTATCCCATATACAGCCCCCCAGCTTAGTAATATACTGTTTACCATATACAGCCCCCCAGCTTAGTAATATACTGTACCCCATATACATCCCCCCAGCTTAGTAATATACTGTATCCCATATACAGCCCCCCAGCTTAGTAATATACTGTATCCCATATAAATTCTCCCAGCTTAGTAATATACTGTACCCCATATACATCCCCCCAGCTTAGTAATATACTGTATCCCATATACAGCCTCCCAGCTTAGTAATATACTGTACCCCATATACATCCCCCCAGCTTAGTAATATACTGTACCCCATATACATCTCCCCAGCTTAGTAATATACTGTATCCCATATACAGCCCCCCAGCTTAGTAATATACTGTATCCCATATACAGCCTCCCAGCTTAGTAATATACTGTATCCCATATACATCTCCCCAGCTTAGTAATATACTGTACCCCATATACATCTCCCCAGCTTAGTAATATACCGTACCCCATATACATCCCCCCAGCTTAGTAATATACTGTATCTGCAACATCCCCCACCGGGGCCTAGCCCTTGCGGTGAGGCCCGGAGACAGCCGGGGCCCGCTGTACCGGAGTGGCTGGCGGTTGCGGCCTAAGCACGCTATTGTCACGGTGCTTGGTACGGGGGAACCGGAGGGCTGTCCTACAGCCTGGCAGGTCTCCAGCAGGGTGGTGTTGGCAAGAAATGATGAGGGAGCGGCTGCTATAGCGGATCTCCCTGGGGCAACCCCTTAGTGTCCCGAGTGTGAGTCTCTGGGTGATGGACAGGGTGCCGGTGATGAAGGCAGCCGTATTAGCAGGGACCAGACGGAGACAGAGGTTGAAGAAAACAACTTACAGTTCTTTATTTGAACCGCAGGAACCGCAGCAAACGTGCCTTTAACAGGTAGGTAGGGTGCCGAGATGTGAGTTGGAGGGAGCCTCAGGAGATAGTTCACCAGCCTGGAAGTAGAGGGCAGGCTGGGAGGCAGCTGTGTCCTGGTAGGAAGCTTCAGCTTGTCCTGCAGGGCTTCAGGTATCACCTTTAAAGGTAAGATGATACCCCTTTTCCTCACTACACTAACTCTAGTCTAATGCTCCACTCTTCAGAGGCAGGGGCTAGGCTCTTCCTGCTCTGGTATGGGCCAGACAGAGATTGCTCACTCACTCACTGATCTCTAGGATTCTCCTACACTGGAATCTCCCTAGAAAGACCTCTAGAACATTCCTGGCCAGAGGTTTTATTACCTTCCTTTGGTCAGGTGGTGGCTGCTCCTCCAATCACATCTCAGCTTACAGAGCACAGGATGTAACACATATCATTGGATAACAGCATCTGGTATTATACAAAATACTTAACTCCTGCCTTGCCAGGCAGGATTCACCACTGCAATATCCCTATGTCCTATAAGGACCATGTAGTGTAATGGGATTACATGCAGGTGGGACGTATTCACAAACCCTACCTCGCCATTGCATCGGCGAGGGTGTTGCATACCCCGGGGGCAATTGAAAGAGCCGCCCTCGGCTCGACTACCGATGGTTTGGGCACAGAGGGGGCTAAGGGCACTTCGAGGAAGTGCAGGCTATGTGAGGTGTAGGGACAAACCGCCCATGGTCCTGGAGACAGGCACCTGGGTTGGTGTCGGACTAAGACAAAAATATGTAAGAGCTGCATGACAGTTGGTCGCTGACGCCATTAAACCGAACTGTACAGTAGGAAAGGTGTGGTGTCATGTCCTGTAATCCACTCCTTGCACCAAGGCCTGTATATTTGTTTTATCAACGCTTCTTCCCTGGCGGCAATTATATAGTGTATATATGCATACATTGGCATATGTGACACAATAAAACATTGTACTACATAGAGACGGTCCGACACAGCCACTCTACAACCTGAAAAGCCTATGAAAGGGTTAATGCAGACTACTGGCATATATGACAGTGTGCAACAGGTTAGCAAAATCACATTGGCTTAGCAGCCCAATGGGTACACATCTTATAACATAACGTTACAGATAGATAGGCTACTCAGAGTAGCACGGTAGCAAATGTCTCTTTTCCTGCAAAGGAAAGGCATAAAAAGTGCAAGCAGAATGTCCATACCTAAAAGGAAGGCATTAAGTGCAAAATAATAGTCAATAGCAATAGCAACTTTTCCCTGGAGTATCTGGCAAAAGTCTCACAGAAGGTCTCTACTGACAAAGTCCATCTTCTGGGTACAGCCCTTGAGGTGGGGAAAAGTGCACTGAGAAGCAAAGGGTCTCCTCTTTTTTTGGAGAGGGACAGAGTCCTTTGAAGCAATCTCTGCTGTGGCAGAGGAAGGGTGCTATCATAGCACATGACAATAATCAGTTCAAGGTATGTCTCTTGACTGAGATAAATAAGGGTGAGAGTCTCAGGAAAGTCTCTGGCTCTTTGGGGTAAGGACAGAAATATACACAATATGTACAGTACCTGAAGTGGGCTACAGCCCTTCAGGGGTTACTCTGCATCTTCTTCGGTGGTAAGTACTTCGGTGTCAGAAAAACGTACCTGCCTCCTGCTTCTGCGTGTCACCAGCTGGTACTCCTGCAGGTACGCAGGAGCTTTACCTTTTGTCTCCCTTTGAGACCTTCAAAGTTCCGGCCTGGAGAAGATAACAATCTCCTCATCGTCCTCCTCTGATTCAGGCGCTGGAGTCGGAGTCTCAGCTGCCTCTGATGCTTCAGGGGTTACAGACACTGGAGCCGGATCATCCTCCACAGGCAGCAGTATTGGAGACTGCGGTGGGGATGATGGTCTCTCCGAGGTACCTCTTACTGGAGTGGAAACAAAACAGAGTTGAGGCACAGTCACAAGTTCCAAGAAACTGGGGGTAGGCGAACACAAGGAGGTCTGTAAGTCGGGGGTCGAAGTGAGAGGTGTAGACATAGGGGCAAAAGGACGAAGACATCTCTTCAGCCGGTTCCTATGTACCCGGAGTGATGGACGGTCTCCTCTTGAAATCTCGTAGACTTCAGGGGAGAGACTGTCCCTAACTAGGTATGGCTCACGCTCCCAACGCCCATCTAGCTTACTGGTAGGATGGTTGTTGCGCAGCCACACTCGATCTCCTGGGGCAAAAGGCTCAGCACAGGCATTACGATCAAAGTCCCTTTTTTGTTTCTCTCGGGCCTCTTCCAACCGCAGATCCACAACTTCTCTGGCATCCGCCAGGCGCCTCTGGTGTTCGTGAACCCAGTCAGTCTGGGGGAGTAAAGACTGGGAATCAGGGGACTCCATGTCCCAGGTCATATCCGCAGGGAGATGTCCGTGTCTCCCGAACATCAGATAGTACGGGGTGTACCCTGTGGAGCAATGATTGGTATTGTTGTACAGGTACACCAATTCGGGCAACAGCTTTGGCCAGTCAGCCCTTTTTGCAGGGGTCAGAGTCCTCAGCATATTGATTAGAGTCTGGTTCATCTTTTCACACAGCCCGTTGCCTTGGGGATGATAGGCTGTGGTCCTCAGCTTCTTGCAGCCATATAGAGTGCACAGCTCCTGGAAGACTTGGGACTCAAATGCTGTTCCTTGGTCTGTAAGGATCTGGTCCGGACAGCCATAGGGGAGGATGA
The DNA here is from genome assembly GCF_040894005.1 of Engystomops pustulosus. Classification (NCBI taxonomy): domain Eukaryota; kingdom Metazoa; phylum Chordata; class Amphibia; order Anura; family Leptodactylidae; genus Engystomops; species Engystomops pustulosus. The sequence goes on from NW_027284973.1 coordinate 194,726, forward strand.
AGCTCTTCCACAGGGCCGCTGCGGTGGTCCTTGCAGACAGATCTCTGACAGGTACTGCAACCACAAATTTGGTATAGTGGTCGATGATCGTAAGAGCATAACTGTGCCCGGATCTGCTGGGCTCCAACTTCACGTGGTCCAATGCCAGGATCTCCAAGGGCCGTTGGCTCACAATGGGACGTAGAGGGGCCCTTTGATTGTGTCACTCTCCTCGAGCGATGGCGCAGGCTGGGCATTCTCGACACCAGGCTTCAATGTCGGACTTCATGTTGACCCAGAAGAATCGCCTTCGGAGGGTGGCTTCAGTCTTCTGAGCGCCAAAGTGTCCGGACTGGTCATGGTACATTTCCAGTACTATCTTGGCGTCCCTCCTGGGAATCACAATCTGGTATAGCCGGTCATAAGTGATAGGGTCCAGAGTTCTTCTCTTTAGCAGACCCTGGTGCATGCTCAGAGTCTTTCTCTGGCGCCACAATTGAGACAGTTCTCCATCAGCTCTTCTGCGCCGGATTCTTTCAGGCACTCGCCCACTAGAGAGATAGTCCATTACTTCTCCTATGGCACGGCTATCAGCCTGAAGACTCATCCAGAGGTCCTTTTCCGCAGGGGGCTCTGACTCTTCTTGGGGAGTAGCTGGCTCTGCCTCTGTCGGTAGGGAGTAAACTCTCTGGGCATCTTGACGCACAAACCGGGCATAGAACGCTGGCATTTCCACATCTTCCCACTGAGCATCCGTGGAGGGTCCCTCCCACTGGTCAGGGAGACGGGACAGAGCGTCGGCGTTGTCATTGGTCTTACCAGCCCGGTACTTGATGGTAAAGCTGAAATTGGCAAGTCTGGAGGCCCACCGTTGTTCCAGTGCTCCAAGATGTGCGGTGTTCAGATGCGCCAACGGATTATTGTCTGTGAAGACAGTGAAAGATGATGCAGCTAGGTAGTCCTTGAACTTTTCGGTCACAGCCCAGACTAACGCCAGAAACTCCAACTTGAAGGAACTGTAGTTCTGGTCGTTTTGCTCCGGTTCTCGGAGGGAACGGCTGGCGTAGGCTATGACCCTTTCAGTTCCGTTTTGGAGCTGGGATAATACCGCCCCTAGACCTTGCTTGCTGGCATCAGTGTATAGGGTGAAAGGCAGACTGTAGTCTGGATATCCCAACACCGGAGGTTCAGTCAGCCGTTGCTTGAGCATCTGGAAGGCAGCTTCTCGTTCGGCCGTCCACTCAATGGATACTCGGGAACGTTGGCTCTCCTTTGGCAGGCCCCTTAGAAGCTCTTGCAGGGGAGCCGCCAGCTGGGCAAACTTCGGGATGAACCGCCTGTAATAACTGGCAAATCCCAGGAAGCTTTTGATGTCCCGTACGGTTGATGGGGTAGGCCAGTCGTGGACAGCTGCAATCTTCTCTGGATCTGGCTCAATTCCATGAGCGCTCACCACATGTCCCAGGTACTTGACGCTAGGTTGTAGCAGGTGGCACTTGGCTGGCTTGACCTTCAACCCATGTTGGGTCAGGATCTGGAAGACTTCAGCCAGATGGTGGAGGTGGTCTTCATAAGTCTTGGAGTAGATGATGATGTCGTCCAAATATAGCAGGACGGTCTCGAAGTTGCGATGACCCAAACATCTCTCCATCAGCCGTTGAAATGTGCCCGGGGCGTTGCATAGCCCGAACGGCATGTTGTTGAACTCGAACAGGCCCATTGGGGTGGTGAAAGCCGTCTTCTCTCTGTCTTCTGGTGCCATGGCCACTTGCCAGTAGCCACTGGTCAGGTCCAGGGTAGAGAAGTAGGCAGCTGACCCTAGGGCTGCGAGGGATTCCTCGATTCGAGGCAGAGGATAGGCGTCCTTGTGGGTGATATTGTTGATCTTCCTATAGTCAACACAGAATCGAAGGGTTCCATCCTTCTTCTTCACAAGGACCAGCGGGGCAGCCCATGGGCTGTGACTCTCCCGGATAACGTTGGCTGTCTTCATCTCTTGTACCAGCTTCTTCACCTCTTGGTAGCGGGCTGGAGGTATGGGCCGGTATCGTTCCTTGATAGGAGGATGAGAGCCAGTAGGGATGGTGTGTTGGATCAGAGTAGTCTGCCCAAAATCCAGTGGGTGTTTGCTGAAGGCCTGGTGGTGCTTCATAACGACATCCAGGACTCCTTGTACTTGGTCTGCAGGAGTAAAATCGTCGTCTCCAATATTGAGCTCAAGCCACCAGGATTGCTCGCCAGGCTCACCTTCAGCACTTTGCTTCACTTCCAACTGTTGGGAGGCAGACAGAGCGGTTTCCACCAAGTCTTCAGGATGGACACTGAAGAGAGTGGCTACGGCTTGGTACTTTCTCAGATCCACTGGGGAGTCTCCCACATTTAGTAGTCGAATGGGTACTTGTCCTCGGGACACAGTGACTAGGCTCCTGGCGGCTAGAATGGGCAGGTCTTCATCCGCTGGTAGAGGTTCTACTATCGCCTGGTAGTCTTGACCTTGGACGCCCATGCAGGCTCGACACCATACTAACGTCTCAGTCCCAGGTTGAAGGCGGACAGGTTGGGGATCCTTGATCCGGGCTCTGCAGATTTCTCCATTAGGGCCAGCAAACTTCTGTTGCGCCGCTAGAACCTGCATAGTCTCCTGAATTACCTTCCGGGAACCGTTGGGCACTGTTGGCAGGGAGTCGTGGAGAGCCTTCAGCACTTCAGGGTAGCAGTTGCGGAGGACATTGGTACCCAGTACCAGGGAGAAGTTACCGTTTTCGGGCACACGTGTCACCACTACGCCCTGTCTGGTTAACTCAGTGTCTCCAATGGTTAGCGTGGGCTCCCAGTAGCCGCGGATGGGTACGGGTTTTCCGTTCGTAGCAATAATGTTCAAGTAAGCCTTGGGAGGCTGGATTAAGGATGCTTTTCCTCGGCATTTCTCAAAGGCAGCACTCCGGAGGGTGGTCACTTGAGAGCCGGTATCAATTAAGGCCGGTAGGGTAACTCCATTGATGGTTACATGAACCATGGGGCGAGTCCCCACGAACCTGGGCATCCAGTTAGCATCTCGGGGACTTACAAGTTCTTCCCTTGGAGGTCGTCCCTTAGCTCCAAGGGTTTGTCGTTTAACTGACGACAATCATTCTCTTCATGCCCATATTTATGGCAGTAGCTGCACCGCTGGCGGGGTTTCTTCTGACTCCAGGTGCTTAACGACTTCGCTTCCTTTGGGCGCTGTTTAGTCGGAGATTCACGAGGAGTAGCTGACCGTACCGGGTTCTCTGGAGGTTTCCTCCTCATAGCGGAGACAGTTACTTCCAACTGGGTCAACCGATTGAGGATTTTATGCAGGGTGTCCGCCAGATTAGAGACCTGTCCTGCTAAGTCAGCAACTTCCGTAGCCGCAGGAGTAGGTGGTGTCGACTGCGTTGGATAGCAAGCTAGAGCAGATTCCTCCATTTCCACGGATTCAGGCTCTTTCTGCGGTCCAGTAGGCGGTCGGTCCCCTAATATGTCAATGGCAATTTCCTTAAACTCAAGGAAGGAGGCCTGGGCATGTTGAGAAGAGATGATCTTTAGTTGACACCTTTGATTTCTATCAACAAGTCCATTAATAAATTGTTCCCTTAAGGTTTGATCAGAGGTTTCAGCGTCTTTGGGCTCAAGGCAGGTGATGGCCTTCCATGTCTCCTGTAGGGAGAGGGCAAAGTCTCGGAGGGACTCTTGGGGCTTCTGTCTTTTCCCGAAGAATTTCTGCTTCAACTCGGAGACAGTACACTTGTCAAAGGTATTGCGTAGCCTATCAAGAATCTGGACCACATTCTGACACTGTTCTCGGGGCCAAGACTTGACTTCCCGGAGAGCGGGTCCTTTCAACTGCCCGATGAGGATGCCCACTTTCTGTTCCTCTGTAAACGGACACAGGGCGAAGGTGGCTAACAATTTGTCTCTGAATTCAGAGAGAGTGTGTGATTCTCCCTCGTAGTGGGGTAACCAGGGGGCCCCCGGATAGTAGGGCATAGTCAGAGGCATCATGGTGGGAGTCCCAGGGACACTAGTTGTAGCAGGGCTGAAAGGACTCTCTGGAGGACTTAACATGCTCCGGTACCCTGAGGAGGGACCAGGGGACGGGACTTGCGCCAGTCCCGTATCTTCGTCCTGGGCGGACATGACTGGCCTAGCTGAGGGAAGTCTGTAGGGTTACACAATGTCCGTTGCTATGGGCGATGGCTAGAATGGGACGTGGGCACTTTAAGACACAGTCACTATTCCCTGGGAGGTGAGCCAATAACCTAGCGTCGGAAACAATCTCTACCCCCCTTTAACTTCCCCAGCGGTACTCACTCAGGATCAGCCGCGGTGACAGGACAGCTCCGGTCTCCGTTCCCGATGTCCGGCAGGCAGCAGGGGCTCGGTGATGCTCAGCGGTGTTCTCCTCCAGTCGCAGGACACGTGCGCCGGAACTCCGGATGAGGCGCACACTGCTGGCAGGCTTCAGGCGCGGCCTGCGCCAAAATCCAAGATGGCCGATTAACCCTCTTCGTTGCCGGCTGCACTCGCTCCAGCTCCTCCTCCACGGTAGTTCGCGCCACTCGAGCAGGGGGCGGAGCCTAGTGACGCCTCTGGAGTTCCCGCCAGTGAGGATTTGGCGGGCTGGAAATACTTGCTGCGCCACACGCCTCTGAGGTAAATGCTTCAGGCGCAGCAGCGCCGGATGTAGCAGAGCTGACACAGTTCTTGCAGGAATTAACCTCTTGAGTGCTGGAGCGGCGCTCGACAGCACGTGGCAGCAGTATAACAGTTCAATGTGAAACACACAAATACTTGGGCCTAAACCCGGATGGCAGCACAGTCTTTTCAATAAAGGAAAGTCTTTAATGCCGTAATAAGGCACAGAAGTAAATATCCTGTGATTCGTGACGCCACTTGCAACATCCCCCACCGGGGCCTAGCCCTTGAGGTGAGGCCTGGAGACAGCCGGGGCCCGCTGTACCGGAGTGGCTGGCGGTTGCGGCCTAAGCACGCTATTGTCACGGTGCTTGGTACGGGGGAACCGGAGGGCTGTCCTACAGCCTGGCAGGTCTCCAGCAGGGTGGTGTTGGCAAGAAAAGATGAGGGAGAGGCTGCTATAGCGGATCTCCCTGGGGCAACCCCTTAGTGTCCCGAGTGTGAGTCTCTGGGTGATGGACAGGGTGCCGGTGATGAAGGCAGCCGTATTAGCAGGGACCAGACGGAGACAGAAGTTGAAGAAAACAACTTACAGTTCTTTATTTGAACCGCAGGAACCGCAGCAAACGTGCCTTTAACAGGTAGGCAGGGTGCCGAGATGTGAGTTGGAGGGAGCCTCAGGAGATAGTTCACCAGCCTGGATGTAGAGGGCCGGCTGGGAGGCAGCTGTGTCCTGGTAGGAAGCTTCAGCTTGTCCTGTAGGGCTTCAGGTATCACCTTTAAAGGTAAGATGATACCCCTTTCCTCACTACACTAACTCTAGTCTAATGCTCCACTCTTCAGAGGCAGGGGCTAGGCTCTTCCTGCTCTGGTATGGGCTAGACTGAGATTTCTCACTCACTCACTGATCTCTAGGATTCTCCTACACTGGAATCTCCCTAGAAAGACCTCTAGAACATTCCTGGCCAGAGGTTTTATTACCTTCCTTTGGTCAGGTGGTGGCTGCTCCTCCAATCACATCTCAGCTTACAGAGCACAGGATGTAACACATATCATTGGATAACAGCATCTGGTATTATACAAAATACTTAACTCCTGCCTTGCCAGGCAGGATTCACCACTGCAATATCCCTATGTCCTATAAGGACCATGTAGTGTAATGGGATTAAATGCAGGTGGGACGTATTCGCAAACCCTACCTCGCCATTGCATCGGCGAGGGTGTTGCATATCCCATATACAGCCCCCCAGCTTAGTAATATACTGTATCCCATATACAGCCCCCCAGCTTAGTAATATACTGTATCCCATATACACCCCCCAGCTTAGTAATATACTGTATCCCATATACATCCCCCAGCTTAGTAATATACTGTATCCCATATACAGCCCCCCAGCTTAGTAATATACTGTATCCCATATACATCCCCCAGCTTAGTAATATACTGTACCCCATATACATCCTCCCAGCTTAGTGATATACTGTATCCCATATACATCCCCCAGCTTAGTAATATACTGTATCCCATATACAGCCCCCAGCTTAGTAATATACTGTATCCCATATACAGCCCCCCAGCTTAGTAATATACTGTATCCCATATACATCCCCCAGCTTAGTAATATACTGTACCCCATATACATCCTCCCAGCTTAGTAATATACTGTATCCCATATACAGCCCCCCAGCTTAGTAATATACTGTACCCCATATACATCCCCCAGCTTAGTAATATACTGTATCCCATATACAGCCCCCCAGCTTAGTAATATACTGTATCCCATATACATCCCCCAGCTTAGTAATATACTGTATCCCATATACATCCCCCAGCTTAGTAATATACTGTATCCCATATACAGCCCCCCAGCTTAGTAATATACTGTATCCCATATACATCCCCCAGCTTAGTAATATACTGTACCCCATATACATCCTCCCAGCTTAGTGATATACTGTATCACATATACATCCCCCCAGCTTAGTAATATACTGTATCCCATATACATCCCCACAGCTTAGTAATATACTGTATCCCATATACAGCCTCCCAGCTTAGTAATATACTGTACCCCATATACATCCCCCAGCTTAGTAATATACTGTATCCCATATACATCCCCCAGCTTAGTAATATACTGTATCCCATATACATCCCCCAGCTTAGTAATGTACTGTATCCCATATACATCCCCCAGCTTAGTAATATACTGTATCCCATATACATCCCCCAGCTTAGTAATATACTGTATCCCATATACATCCCCCAGCTTAGTAATATACTGTATCCCATATACATCCCCCAGCTTAGTAATATACTGTATCCCATATACATCCCCCAGCTTAGTAATATACTGTATCCCATATACATCCCCCAGCTTAGTAATGTACTGTATCCCATATACATCCCCCAGCTTAGTAATATACTGTACCCCATATACATCCTCCCAGCTTAGTGATATACTGTATCACATATACATCCCCCCAGCTTAGTAATATACTGTATCCCATATACATCCCCACAGCTTAGTAATATACTGTATCCCATATACAGCCTCCCAGCTTAGTAATATACTGTACCCCATATACATCCCCCAGCTTAGTAATATACTGTATCCCATATACATCCCCCAGCTTAGTAATATACTGTATCCCATATACATCCCCCAGCTTAGTAATGTACTGTATCCCATATACACCCCCCAGCTTAGTAATATACTGTATCCCATATACATCCCCCAGCTTAGTAATATACTGTACCCCATATACATCCCCCCAGCTTAGTAATATACTGTACCCCATATACATCCTCCCAGCTTAGTAATATACTGTATCCCATATACATCCCCCAGCTTAGTAATATACTGTATCCCATATACATCCTCCAGCTTAGTAATATACTGTATCCCATATACAGCCCCCCCCAGCTTAGTAATATACTGTATCCCATATACATCCCCACAGCTTAGTAATATACTGTACCCCATATACATCCTCCCAGCTTAGTAATATACTGTATCCTATATACAGCCCCCAGCTTAGTAATATACTGTATCCCATATACATCCCCCCAGCTTAGTAATATACTGTATCCCATATACAGCCCCCCAGCTTAGTAATATACTGTATCCCATATACATCCTCCAGCTTAGTAATATACTGTATCCCATATACAGCCCCCCCCCAGCTTAGTAATATACTGTATCCCATATACAGCCCCCCCCCAGCTTAGTAATATACTGTACCCCATATACATCCCCCAGCTTAGTAATATACTGTACCCCATATACATCCTCCAGCTTAGTAATATACTGTATCCCATATACAGCCCCCCCCCAGCTTAGTAATATACTGTATCCCATATACAGCCCCCCCCCAGCTTAGTAATATACTGTATCCCATATACATCCCCCCAGCTTAGTAATATACTGTATCCCATATACAGCCCCCCAGCTTAGTAATATACTGTACCCGATATACAGCCCCCCAGCCTAGTAATATACTGTATCCCATATACATCCCCCCAGCTTAGTAATATACTGTACCCCATATACATCCTCCCAGCTTAGTAATATACTGTATCCCATATACATCCCCAGCTTAGTAATATACTGTATCCCATATACAGCCCCCCAGCTTAGTAATATACTGTACCCCATATACATCCTCCCAGCTTAGTAATATACTGTATCCCATATACATCCCCCAGCTTAGTAATATACTGTATCCCATATACAGCCCCCCAGCTTAGTAATATACTGTATCCCATATACATCCCCCCAGCTTAGTAATATACTGTACCCCATATACAGCCCCCCAGCTTAGTAATATACTGTATCCCATATACATCCCCCCAGCTTAGTAATATACTGTATCCCATATACATCCCCCCAGCTTAGTAATATACTGTATCCCATATACATCCCCCCAGCTTAGTAATATACTGTATCCCATATACAGCCCCCCAGCTTAGTAATATACTGTATCCCATATACATCCCCCCAGCTTAGTAATATACTGTATCCCATATACATCCCCCAGCTTAGTAATATACTGTACCCCATATACATCCTCCCAGCTTAGTAATATACTGTATCCCATATACATCCCCAGCTTAGTAATATACTGTATCCCATATACATCCCCCAGCTTAGTAATATACTGTACCCCATATACACCCCCAGCTTAGTAATATACTGTACCCCATATACAGCCCCCCAGCTTAGTAATATACTGTATCCCATATACATCCTCCCAGCTTAGTAATATACTGTACCCCATATACATCCCCCCAGCTTAGTAATATACTGTATCCCATATACATCCTCCCAGCTTAGTAATATACTGTATCCCATATACATCCCCCAGCTTAGTAATATACTGTATCCCATATACAGCCCCCCCAGCTTAGTAATATACTGTATCCCATATACAGCCCCAGCTTAGTAATATACTGTATCCGATATACACCCCCCAGCTTAGTAATATACTGTATCCCATATACATCCTCCAGCTTAGTAATATACTGTATCCCATATACATCCCCCCAGCTTAGTAATATACTGTATCCCATATACATCCCCCTCCAGCTTAGTAATATACTGTATCCCATATACATCCCCCCAGCTTAGTAATATACTGTATCCCATACACATCCCCCCAGCTTAGTAATATACTGTATCTCATATACAGCCCCACAGCTTAGTAATATACTGTATCCCATATACATCCCCCAGCTTAGTAATATACTGTATCCCATATACAGCCCCCCAGCTTAGTAATATACTGTATCCCATATACAGCCCCACAGCTTAGTAATATACTGTATCCCATATACAGCCCCACAGCTTAGTAATATACTGTATCCCATATACAGCCCCCCAGCTTAGTAATATACTGTATCCCATATACATCCCCCAGCTTAGTAATATACTGTACCCCATATACATCCCCCCAGCTTAGTAATATACTGTACCCCATATACAGCCCCCCAGCTTAGTAATATACTGTATCCCATATACATCCCCCCAGCTTAGTAATATACTGTATCCCATATACATCCCCCAGCTTAGTAATATACTGTATCCCATATACATCCCCCCAGCTTAGTAATATACTGTATCCCATATACATCCTCCCAGCTTAGTAATATACTGTACCCCATATACATCCCCCAGCTTAGTAATATACTATATCCCATATACATCCCCCCAGCTTAGTAATATACTGTATCCCATATACAGCCCCCCAGCTTAGTAATATACTGTATCCCATATACATCTCCCCAGCTTAGTAATATACTGTATCCCATATACATCCCCCCAGCTTAGTAATATACTGTATCCCATATACAGCCCCCCAGCTTAGTAATATACTGTATCCCATATACATCCCCCAGCTTAGTAATATACTGTATCCCATATACACCCCCCAGCTTAGTAATATACTTTATCCCATATACAGCCCCCAGCTTAGTAATATACTGTATCCCATATACATCCCCCAGCTTAGTAATATACTGTATCCCATATACAGCCCCCCCAGCTTAGTAATATACTGTATCCCATATACATCCTCCCAGCTTAGTAATATACTGTATCCCATATACATCCCCCAGCTTAGTAATATACTGTATCCCATATACATCCCCCCAGCTTAGTAATATACTGTATCCCATATACATCCCCCCAGCTTAGTAATATACTGTACCCCATATACATCCCCCCAGCTTAGTAATATACTGTATCCCATATACATCCCCCAGCTTAGTAATATACTGTATCCCATATACATCCCCCAGCTTAGTAATATACTGTATCCCATATACAGCCCCCCCAGCTTAGTAATATACTGTATCCCATATACATCCTCCCAGCTTAGTAATATACTGTACCCCATATACATCCCCCAGCTTAGTAATATACTATATCCCATATACATCCCCCCAGCTTAGTAATATACTGTATCCCATATACATCCCCCCAGCTTAGTAATATACTGTATCCCATATACAGCCCCCCAGCTTAGTAATATACTGTATCCCATATACATCCCCCCAGCTTAGTAATATACTGTATCCCATATACATCCCCCCAGCTTAGTAATATACTGTATCCCATATACAGCCCCCCAGCTTAGTAATATACTGTATCCCATATACACCCCCCAGCTTAGTAATATACTGTATCCCATATACATCTCCCCAGCTTAGTAATATACTGTATCCCATATACATCCCCCAGCTTAGTAATATACTGTATCCCATATACATCCCCCCAGCTTAGTAATATACTGTATCCCATATACAGCCCCCAGCTTAGTAATATACTGTATCCCATATACATCCCCCAGCTTAGTAATATACTGTATCCCATATACATCCCCCCAGCTTAGTGATATACTGTATCCCATATACAGCCCCCCAGCTTAGTAATATACTGTACCCCATATACAGCCCCCCAGCTTAGTAATATACTGTATCCCATATACAGCCCCCCAGCTTAGTAATATACTGTATCCCATATACATCCCCCCAGCTAAGTAATATACTGTATCCCATATACATCCCCCCAGCTTAGTAATATACTGTATCCCTTTATACAGCCCCCAGCTTAGTAATATACTGTATCCCATATACATCCCCCAGCTTAGTAATATACTGTATCCCATATACATCCTCACAGCTTAGTAATATACTGTATCCCATATACATCCTCACAGCTTAGTAATATACTGTATCCCATATACAGCCCCACAGCTTAGTAATATACTGTACCCGATATACATCCCCCCAGCTTAGTAATATACTGTATCCCATATACAGCCCCCCAGCTTAGTAATATACTGTATCCCATATACAGCTCCCCAGCTTAGTAATATACTGTATCCCATATACATCCCCCAGCTTAGTAATATACTGTATCCCATATACATCCCCCCAGCTTAGTAATATACTGTACCCCATATACATCCCCCCAGCTTAGTAATATACTGTATCCCATATACACCCCCCAGCTTAGTAATATACTGTATCCCATATACATCCTCCCAGCTTAGTAATATACTGTATCCTATATACATCCCCCCAGCTTAGTAATATACTGTATCCCATATACAGCCCCCCAGCTTAGTAATATACTGTACCCCATATACATCCCCCCAGCTTAGTAATATACTGTACCCCATATACATCCCCCCAGCTTAGTAATATACTGTACCCCATATACATCCCCCCAGCTTAGTAATATACTGTATCCTATATACATCCCCCCAGCTTAGTAATATACTGTATCCCATATACAGTCCCCTCCCAGCTTAGTAATATACTGTATCCCATATACATCCCCCAGCTTAGTAATATACTGTATCCCATATACAGCCCCCAGCTTAGTAATATACTGTATCCCATATACAGCCCCCAGCTTAGTAATATACTGTATCCCATATACATCCCCCCAGCTTAGTAATATACTGTACCCCATATACATCCCCCAGCTTAGAAATATACTGTATCCCATATACAGTCCCCTCCCAGCTTAGTAATATACTGTATCCCATATACATCCCCCAGCTTAGTAATATACTGTATCCCATATACATCCCCCAGCTTAGTAATATACTGTATCCCATATACAGCCCCCAGCTTAGTAATATACTGTATCCCATATACATCCCCCCAGCTTAGTAATATACTGTACCCCATATACATCCCCCAGCTTAGAAATATACTGTATCCCATATACATCCCCCAGCTTAGTAATATACTGTATCCCATATACAGCCCCCCAGCTTAGTAATATACTGTATCCCATATACATCCCCCCAGCTTAGTAATATACTGTATCCCATATACAGCCCCCCAGCTTAGTAATATACTGTATCCCATATACAGCCCCCCAGCTTAGTAATATACTGTATCCCATATACAGCCCCCCCAGCTTAGTAATATACTGTATCCCATATACATCCCCCAGCTTAGTAATATACTGTACCCTATATACAGCCCCCAGCTTAGTAATATACTGTATCCCATATACAGCCCCCCAGCTTAGTAATATACTGTATCCCATATACAGCCCCCCAGCTTAGTAATATACTGTATCCCATATACATCCCCCCAGCTTAGTAATATACTGTATCCCATATACATCCCCCCAGCTTAGTAATATACTGTATCCCATATACAGCCCCCCAGCTTAGTAATATACTGTATCCCATATACATCCCCCCAGCTTAGTAATATACTGTATCCCATATACAGCCCCCCAGCTTAGTAATATACTGTATCCCATATACAGCCCCCCAGCTTAGTAATATACTGTGTCCCATATACATCCCCCCAGCTTACTAATATACTGTGTCCCATATACACCCCCCAGCTTAGTAATATACTGTACCCCATATACATCCCCCAGCTTAGTAATATACTGTATCCCATATACAGCCCCCCAGCTTAGTAATATACTGTATCCCATATACAGCCCCACAGCTTAGTAATATACTGTATCCCATATACAGCCCCACAGCTTAGTAATATACTGTATCCCATATACAGCCCCCAGCTTAGTAATATACTGTATCCCATATACATCCCCCCAGCTTAGTAATATACTGTACCCCATATACAGCCCCCAGCTTAGTGATATACTGTATCCCATATACATCCCCCAGCTTAGTAATATACTATATCCCATATACATCCCCCCAGCTTAGTAATATACTGTATCCCATATACAGCCCCCCAGCTTAGTAATATACTGTATCCCATATACAGCCCCACAGCTTAGTAATACACTGTATCCCATATACATCCCCCAGCTTAGTAATATACTGTACCCCATATACATCCCCCCAGCTTAGTAATATACTGTATCCCATATACAGCCCTCCCAGCTTAGTAATATACTGTATCCCATATACAGCCCCCCCAGCTTAGTAATATACTGTATCCCATATACAGCCCCCAGCTTAGTAATATACTGTATCCCATATACAGCCCCCCAGCTTAGTAATATACTGTACCCCATATACAGCCCCCCAGCTTAGTAATATACTGTACCCCATATACAGCCCCCCAGCTTAGTAATATACTGTATCCCATATACATCCCCCCAGCTTAGTAATATACTGTATCCCATATACAGCCCTCCAGCTTAGTAATATACTGTATCCCATATACATCCCCCAGCTTAGTAATATACTGTATCCCATATACAGCCCACAGCTTAGTAATATACTGTATCCCATATACAGCCCCCCAGCTTAGTAATATACTGTACCCCATATACAGCCCCCCAGCTTAGTAATATACTGTATCCCATATACATCCCCCCAGCTTAGTAATATACTGTACCCCATATACACCCCCCAGCTTAGTAATATACTGTACCCCATATACATCCAGCTTAGTAATATACTGTATCCCATATACAGCCCCCCAGCTTAGTAATATACTGTACCCCATATACATCCCCCAGCTTAGTAATATACTGTACCCCATATACAGCCCCCAGCTTAGTAATATACTTTATCCTATATACATCCCCCCAGCTTAGTAATATACTGTATCCCATATACAGCCTTCCCAGCTTAGTAATATACTGTATCCCATATACAGCCCCACAGCTTAGTAATATACTGTATCCCATATACAGCCCCCAGCTTAGTAATATACTTTATCCTATATACATCCCCCCAGCTTAGTAATATACTGTATCCCATATACAGCCTTCCCAGCTTAGTAATATACTGTATCCCATATACAGCCCCACAGCTTAGTAATATACTGTATCCCATATACAGCCCCCCAGCTTAGTAATATACTGTACCCCATATACAGCCCCACAGCTTAGTAATATACTGTATCCCATATACAGCCCCCAGCTTAGTAATATACTGTATCCCATATACAGCCCCAGCTTAGTAATATACTGTATCCTATATACACCCCCCAGCTTAGTAATATACTGTACCCCATATACATCCAGCTTAGTAATATACTGTATCCCATATACAGCCCCCCAGCTTAGTAATATACTTTATCCTATATACATCCCCCCAGCTTAGTAATATACTGTATCCCATATACAGCCTCCCAGCTTAGTAATATACTGTATCCCATATACATCCCCCAGCTTAGTAATATACTGTATCCCATATACATCCCCCCAGCTTAGTAATATACTATATCCCATATACATCCCCCAGCTTAGTAATATACTGTATCCCATATACATCCCCCCAGCTTAGTAATATACTGTATCCCATATACATCCCCCCAGCTTAGTAATATACTGTACCCCATATACATCCCCCAGCTTAGTAATATACTGTACCCCATATACATCCCCCCAGCTTAGTAATATACTGTATCCCATATACATCCCCCCAGCTTAGTAATATACTGTACCCCATATACATCCTCCCAGCTTAGTAATATACTGTACCCCATATACAGCCCCCCAGCTTAGTAATATACTGTATCCCATATACATCCCCCCAGCTTAGTAATATACTGTATCCCATATATATCCCCCCAGCTTAGTAATATACTGTACCCCATATACATCCTCCCAGCTTAGTAATATACTGTACCCCATATACAGCCCCCCAGCTTAGTAATATACTGTATCCCATATACATCCCCCCAGCTTAGTAATATACTGTATCCCATATATATCCCCCCAGCTTAGTAATATACTGTATCCCATATACATCCCCCAGCTTAGTAATATACTGTATCCCATATACAGCCCCCCAGCTTAGTAATATACTGTATCCCATATACATCCCCCAGCTTAGTAATATACTGTATCCCATATACAGCCCCCCAGCTTAGTAATATACTGTATCCCATATACAGCCCCACAGCTTAGTAATATACTGTATCCCATATACAGCCCCCAGCTTAGTAATATACTGTATCCCATATACATCCCCCCAGCTTAGTAATATACTGTACCCCATATACAGCCCCCAGCTTAGTGATATACTGTATCCCATATACAGCCCTCCAGCTTAGTAATATACTGTATCCCATATACATCCCCCAGCTTAGTAATATACTGTATCCCATATGCAGCCCCCAGCTTAGTAATATACTGTATCCCATATACAGCCCCCCAGCTTAGTAATATACTGTATCCCATATACACCCCCCAGCTTAGTAATATACTGTATCCCATATACAGCCCCCCAGCTTAGTAATATACTGTATCCCATATACATCCTCCCAGCTTAGTAATATACTGTACCCCATATACAGCCCCCCAGCTTAGTAATATACTGTATCCCATATACATCCCCCAGCTTAGTAATATACTGTATCCCATATACATCCCCCCAGCTTAGTAATATACTGTATCCCATATACAGCCCCCCAGCTTAGTAATATACTGTATCCCATATACAGCCCCACAGCTTAGTAATATACTGTATCCCATATACAGCCCCCCAGCTTAGTAATATACTGTACCCCATATACAGCCCCCCAGCTTAGTAATATACTGTATCCCATATACATCCCCCCAGCTTAGTAATATACTGTATCCCATATATATCCCCCCAGCTTAGTAATATACTGTACCCCATATACATCCTCCCAGCTTAGTAATATACTGTACCCCATATACAGCCCCCCAGCTTAGTAATATACTGTATCCCATATACATCCCCCCAGCTTAGTAATATACTGTATCCCATATATATCCCCCCAGCTTAGTAATATACTGTATCCCATATACAGCCCCCAGCTTAGTAATATACTGTATCCCATATACATCCCCCAGCTTAGTGATATACTGTAACCCATATACAGCCCCCCAGCTTAGTAATATACTGTATCCCATATACATCCCCCCAGCTTAGTAATATACTGTACCCCATATACAGCCTCCCAGCTTAGTAATATACTGTATCCCATATACAGCCCCCCAGCTTAGTAATATACTGTACCTCATATACATCCCCCAGCTTAGTAATATACTGTATCCCATATACAGCCCCCCAGCTTAGTAATATACTGTATCCCATATACAGCCTCCCAGCTTAGTAATATACTGTATCCCATATACAGCCCCCCAGCTTAGTAATATACTGTACCCCATATGCATCCCCCAGCTTAATAATATACTGTATCCCATATACATCCCCCCAGCTTAGTAATATACTGTATCCCATATACACCCCCCAGCTTAGTAATATACTGTACCCCATATACATCCTCCCAGCTTAGTGATATACTGTATCCCATATACATCCCCCCAGCTTAGTAATATACTGTATCCCATATACATCCCCCAGCTTAGTAATATACTGTATCCCATATACTGCCCCCCAGCTTAGTAATATACTGTATCCCATATACAGCCCCCCAGCTTAGTAATATACTGTATCCCATATACAGCCCCCCAGCTTAGTAATATACTGTATCCCATATACATCCCCCAGCTTAGTAATATACTGTATCCCATATACATCCCCCCAGCTTAGTAATATACTGTATCCTATATACAGCCCCCAGCTTAGTAATATACTGTATCCCATATACATCGCCCCAGCTTAGTAATATACTGTACCCCATATACAGCCCCCCAGCTTAGTAATATACTGTATCCCATATACATCCCCCCAGCTTAGTAATATACTGTATCCCATATACATCCCCCCAGCTTAGTAATATACTGTATCCCATATACATCCCCCAGCTTAGTAATATACTGTATCCCATATACATCCCCCCAGCTTAGTAATATACTGTACCCCATATACCACCCCCCAGCTTAGTAATATACTGTATCCCATATACATCCCCCCAGCTTAGTAATATACTGTACCCCATATACATCCCCCAGCTTAGTAATATACTGTATCCCATATACATCCCCCCCAGCTTAGTAATATACTGTATCCCATATACAGCCCCCCAGCTTAGTAATATACTGTATCCCATATACAGCCCCCAGCTTAGTAATATACTGTACCCCATATACATCCCCCAGCTTAGTAATATACTGTACCCCATATACATCCCCCAGCTTAGTAATATACTGTATCACATATACAGCCCCCAGCTTAGTAATATACTGTATCCCATATACAGCCCCCAGCTTAGTAATATACTGTACCCCATATACATCCCCCAGCTTAGTGATATACTGTATTCCATATACATCCCCCCAGCTTAGTAATATACTGTATCCCATATACAGCCCCCAGCTTAGTAATATACTGTATCCCATATACATCCCCCAGCTTAGTAATATACTGTATCCCATATACATCCCCCAGCTTAGTAATATACTGTACCCCATATACATCCTCCCAGCTTAGTAATATACTGTATCCCATATACATCCTCCCAGCTTAGTAATATACTGTATCCCATATACATCCCCCAGCTTAGTAATATACTGTATCCCATATACATCCCCCAGCTTAGTAATATACTGTACCCCATATACATCCCCCCAGCTTAGTAATATACTGTATCCCATATACATCCCCCCAGCTTAGTAATATACTGTATCCCATATACAGCCCCCCAGCTTAGTAATATACTGTATCCCATATACAGCCCCCAGCTTAGTAATATACTGTACCCCATATACATCCCCCAGTTTAGTAATATACTGTACCCCATATACATCCCCCAGCTTAGTAATATACTGTATCCCATATACAGCCCCCAGCTTAGTAATATACTGTACCCCATATACATCCCCCAGCTTAGTGATATACTGTATCCCATATACATCCCCCCAGCTTAGTAATATACTGTATCCCATATACAGCCCCCAGCTTAGTAATATACTGTACCCCATATACATCCCCCAGCTTAGTGATATACTGTATCCCATATACATCCCCCCAGCTTAGTGATATACTGTATCCCATATACAGCCCCCAGCTTAGTAATATACTGTACCCCATATACATCCCCCAGCTTAGTAATATACTGTATCCCATATACAGCCCCCCAGCTTAGTAATATACTGTACCCCATATACATCCTCCCAGCTTAGTAATATACTGTATCCCATATACATCCTCCCAGCTTAGTAATATACTGTATCCCATATACATCCCCCAGCTTAGTAATATACTGTATCCCATATACATCCCCCAGCTTAGTAATATACTGTACCCCATATACATCCCCCCAGCTTAGTAATATACTGTATCCCATATACATCCCCCCAGCTTAGTAATATACTGTATCCCATATACATCCCCCAGCTTAGTAATATACTGTATCCCATATACATCCCCCAGCTTAGTAATATACTGTACCCCATATACATCCCCCCAGCTTAGTAATATACTGTACCCCATATACATCCCCCAGCTTAGTAATACACTGTATCCCATATATATCTCCCCAGCTTAGTAATATACTGTATCCCATATACATCCTCCCAGCTTAGTAATATACTGTATCCCATATACATCCCCCAGCTTAGTAATATACTGTACCCCATATACATCCCCCCAGCTTAGTAATATACTGTATCCCATATACATCCCCCCAGCTTAGTAATATACTGTATCCCATATACAGCCCCCCAGCTTAGTAATATACTGTATCCCATATACAGCCCCCCAGCTTAGTAATATACTGTATCCCATATACATCCCCCAGCTTAGTAATATACTGTATCCCATATACATCCCCCAGCTTAGTAATATACTGTACCCCATATACAGCCCCCCAGCTTAGTAATATACTGTATCCCATATACATCCCCCCAGCTTAGTAATATACTGTATCCCATATACAGCCCCACAGCTTAGTAATATACTGTATCCCATATACATCCCCCCAGCTTAGTAATATACTGTATCCCATATACATCCTCCCAGCTTAGTAATATACTGTATCCCATATACAGCCCCCCAGCTTAGTAATATACTATACCCCATATACACCCCCCAGCTTAGTAATATACTGTATCCCATATACATCGCCCCAGCTTAGTAATATACTGTATCCCATATACATCCCCCAGCTTAGTAATATACTGTACCCCATATACATCCTCCCAGCTTAGTAATATACTGTACCCCATATACATCCCCCTAGCTTAGTAATATACTGTATCCCATATACATCCCCCCAGCTTAGTAATATACTGTATCCCATATACATCCCCCCAGCTTAGTAATATACTGTATCCCATATACAGCCCCCCAGCTTAGTAATATACTGTATCCCATATACATCCCCCAGCTTAGTAATATACTGTACCCCATATACATCCTCCCAGCTTAGTAATATACTGTACCCCATATACATCCCCCTAGCTTAGTAATATACTGTATCCCATATACATCCCCCCAGCTTAGTAATATACTGTATCCCATATACAGCCCCCAGCTTAGTAATATACTGTATCCCATATACATCCCCCCAGCTTAGTAATATACTGTATCCCATATACATCCCCCCAGCTTAGTAATATACTGTATCCCATATACATCCCCCAGCTTAGTAATATACTGTACCCCATATACATCCTCCCAGCTTAGTAATATACTGTATCCCATATACATCCCCCAGCTTAGTAATATACTGTACCCCATATACATCCTCCCAGCTTAGTAATATACTGTACCCCATATACATCCCCCCAGCTTAGTAATATACTGTATCCCATATACATCCCCCCAGCTTAGTAATATACTGTATCCCATATACATCCCCCCAGCTTAGTAATATACTGTATCCCATATACAGCCCCCCAGCTTAGTAATATACTGTATCCCATATACATCCCCCAGCTTAGTAATATACTGTACCCCATATACATCCTCCCAGCTTAGTAATATACTGTACCCCATATACATCCCCCCAGCTTAGTAATATACTGTATCCCATATACATCCCCCCAGCTTAGTAATATACTGTATCCCATATACAGCCCCCAGCTTAGTAATATACTGTATCCCATATACAGCCCCCCAGCTTAGTAATATACTGTATCCCATATACAGCCCCACAGCTTAGTAATATACTGTATCCCATATACATCCCCCCAGCTTAGTAATATACTGTATCCCATATACATCTCCCCAGCTTAGTAATATACTGTATCCCATATACAGCCCCCCAGCTTAGTAATATACTGTATCCCATATACAGCCCCCCAGCTTAGTAATATACTGTATCCCATATACATCCCCCAGCTTAGTAATATACTGTATCCCATATACATCCCCCCCAGCTTAGTAATATACTGTATCCCATATACATCCCCCCAGCTTAGTAATATATAGTATCCCATATACAGCCCCCCCAGCTTAGTAATATACTGTATCCCATATACAGCCCCCCAGCTTAGTAATATACTGTATCCCATATACAGCCCCCCAGCTTAGTAATATACTGTATCCCATATACAGCCCCCAGCTTAGTAATATACTGTATCCCATATACATCCCCCCAGCTTAGTAATATACTGTATCCCATATACAGCCCCCCAGCTTAGTAATATACTGTATCCCATATACAGCCCCTGCAGCTTAGTAATATACTGTATCCCATATACATCCCCCAGCTTAGTAATATACTGTACCCCATATACATCCCCCCAGCTTAGTAATATACTGTATCCCATATACATCCTCCAGCTTAGTAATATACTGTATCCCATATATATCCCCCCAGCTTAGTAATATACTGTATCCCATATACAGCCCCCAGCTTAGTAATATACTGTATCCCATATACATCCCCCAGCTTAGTAATATACTGTATCCCATATACAGCCCCTGCAGCTTAGTAATATACTGTATCCCATATACAGCCTCCCAGCTTAGTAATATACTGTACCCCATATACACCCCCAGCTTAGTAATATACTGTATCCCATATACATCCCCCAGCTTAGTAATATACTGTATCCCATATACATCCTCCCAGCTTAGTAATATACTGTATCCCATATACATCCCCCCAGCTTAGTAATATACTGTACCCCATATACATCCCCCCAGCTTAGTAATATACTGTATCCCATATACATCCCCCCAGCTTAGTAATATACTGTATCCCATATACATCCCCACAGCTTAGTAATATACTGTATCCCATATACAGCCCCCCAGCTTAGTAATATACTGTACCCCATATACATCCCCCAGCTTAGTAATATACTGTATCCCATATACATCCCCCCAGCTTAGTAATATACTGTATCCCATATACAGCCCCCCAGCTTAGTAATATACTGTATCCCATATACAGCCCCCCAGCTTAGTAATATACTGTATCCCATATACAGCCCCCCAGCTTAGTAATATACTGTATCCCATATACATCCCCCAGCTTAGTAATATACTGTATCCCATATACATCCCCCCAGCTTAGTAATATACTGTATCCCATATACATCCCCCAGCTTAGTAATATACTGTATCCCATATACAGCCCCCCAGCTTAGTAATATACTGTATCCCATATACATCCCCCAGCTTAGTAATATACTGTATCCCATATACAGCCCCTGCAGCTTAGTAATATACTGTATCCCATATACAGCCCCCCAGCTTAGTAATATACTGTATCCAATATACAGCCCCAGCTTAGTAATATACTGTATCCTATATACATCCCCCAGCTTAGTAATATACTGTATCCTATATACAGCCCCCCAGCTTAGTAATATACTGTATCCCATATACAGCCCCCCAGCTTAGTAATATACTGTATCCTATATACAGCCCCCCAGCTTAGTAATATACTGTATCCCATATACATCCTCCCAGCTTAGTAATATACTGTACCCCATATACATCCCCCAGCTTAGTAATATACTGTATCCCATATACATCCCCCCCAGCTTAGTAATATACTGTATCCCATATACAGCCCCCCAGCTTAGTAATATACTGTATCCCATATACAGCCCCCCAGCTTAGTAATACACTGTATCCCATATACACCCCCCAGCTTAGTAATATACTGTACCCCATATACATCCTCCCAGCTTAGTAATATACTGTATCCCATATACACCCCCCAGCTTAGTAATATACTGTATCCCATATACATCCCCCAGCTTAGTAATATACTGTATCCCATATACAGCCCCACAGCTTAGTAATATACTGTATCCCATATACAGCCCCCCAGCTTAGTAATATACTGTATCCCATATACACCCCCCAGCTTAGTAATATACTGTACCCCATATACATCCTCCCAGCTTAGTAATATACTGTATCCCATATACAGCCCCCCAGCTTAGTAATATACTGTACCCCATATACATCCTCCCAGCTTAGTAATATACTGTATCCCATATACATCCTCCCAGCTTAGTAATATACTGTATCCCATATACATCCCCCAGCTTAGTAATATACTGTATCCCATATACATCCCCCAGCTTAGTAATATACTGTACCCCATATACATCCCCCCAGCTTAGTAATATACTGTATCCCATATACATCCCCCAGCTTAGTAATATACTGTATCCCATATACATCCCCCCCAGCTTAGTAATATACTGTATCCCATATACAGCCCCCAGCTTAGTAATATACTGTATCCCATATACATCCCCCCAGCTTAGTAATATACTGTATCCCATATACAGCCCCCCAGCTTAGTAATATACTGTATCCCATATACATCCTCCCGGCTTAGTAATATACTGTATCCCATATACATCCCCCCAGCTTAGTAATATACTGTATCCCATATACATCCCCACAGCTTAGTAATATACTGTATCCCATATACAGCCCCCCAGCTTAGTAATATACTGTATCCCATATACAGCCCCCCAGCTTAGTAATATACTGTATCCCATATACAGCCCCCCAGCTTAGTAATATACTGTATCCCATATACAGCCCCCCAGCTTAGTAATATACTGTATCCCATATACAGCCCCCCAGCTTAGTAATATACTGTATCCCATATACATCCCCCCAGCTTAGTAATATACTGTATCCCATATACAGCCCCCCAGCTTAGTAATATACTGTATCCCATATACAGCCCCCCAGCTTAGTAATATACTGTATCCCATATACAGCCCCCCAGCTTAGTAATATACTGTATCCCATATACAGCCCCCAGCTTAGTAATATACTGTATCCCATATACACCCCCCAGCTTAGTAATATACTGTACCCCATATACATCCCCCAGCTTAGTAATGTACTGTATCCCATATACAGCCCCCCAGCTTAGTAATATACTGTACCCCATATACAGCCCCCCAGCTTAGTAATATACTGTATCCCATATACATCGCCCCAGCTTAGTAATATACTGTACCCCATATACATCCCCCAGCTTAGTAATATACTGTATCCCATATACATCCCCCAGCTTAGTAATATACTGTATCCCATATACAGCCCCCCCAGCTTAGTAATATACTGTATCCCATATACAGCCCCCCAGCTTAGTAATATACTGTATCCCATATACAGCCCCCCAGCTTAGTAATATACTGTATCCCATATACAGCCCCACAGCTTAGTAATATACTGTATCCCATATACAGCCCCCCAGCTTAGTAATATACTGTATCCCATATACAGCCCCCCAGCTTAGTAATATACTGTATCCCATATACATCCCCCAGCTTAGTAATATACTGTATCCCATATACATCCCCCCAGCTTAGTAATATACTGTACCCCATATACATCCCCCCAGCTTAGTAATATACTGTATCCCATATACATCCCCCAGCTTAGTAATATACTGTACCCCGTATACATCCCCCCAGCTTAGTAATATACTGTACCCCATATACATCCCCCCAGCTTAGTAATATACTGTATCCCATATACATCCCCCCAGCTTAGTAATATACTGTATCCCATATACAGCCCCCCATCTTAGTAATATACTGTATCCCATATACAGCCCCCCATCTTAGTAATATACTGTATCCCATATACATCCCCCCAGCTTAGTAATATACTGTACCCCATATACATCCTCCAGCTTAGTAATATACTGTATCCCATATACAGCCCCCCAGCTTAGTAATATACTGTATCCCATATACATCCCCCCAGCTTAGTAATATACTGTACCCCATATACAGCCCCCCAGCTTAGTAATGTACTGTATCCCATATACATCCCCCCAGCTTAGTAATATACTGTATCCCATATACACCCCCCCAGCTTAGTAATATACTGTATCCCATATACATCCCCCAGCTTAGTAATATACTGTATCCCATATACATCCCCCAGCTTAGTAATATACTGTACCCCATATACATCCTCCCAGCTTAGTAATATACTGTATCCCATATACATCCCCCCAGCTTAGTAATATACTGTATCCCATATACATCCCCAGCTTAGTAATATACTGTATCCCATATACAGCCCCCAGCTTAGTAATATACTGTATCCTATACACATCCCCCCAGCTTAGTATTATACTGTACCCCATATACATCCCCCCAGCTTAGTAATATACTGTATCCCATATACATCCCCCCAGCTTAGTAATATACTGTATCCCATATACAGCCCCCAGCTTAGTAATATACTGTATCCTATACACATCCCCCCAGCTTAGTAATATACTGTATCCCATATACATCTCCCCAGCTTAGTAATATACTGTACCCCATATACAGACCCCTCCCAGCTTAGTAATATACTGTACCCCATATACATCCTCCCAGCTTAGTAATATACTGTATCCCATATACAGCCTCCCAGCTTAGTAATATACTGTATCCCATATACATCCCCCAGCTTAGTAATATACTGTATCCCATATACATCCCCCAGCTTAGTAATATACTGTATCCCATATACATCCCCCCAGCTTAGTAATATACTGTATCCCATATACATCCCCCAGCTTAGTAATATACTGTACCCCATATACATCCTCCCAGCTTAGTAATATACTGTATCCCATATACATCCCCCCAGCTTAGTAATATACTGTACCCCATATACAGCCCCCCAGCTTAGTAATATACTGTATCCCATATACATCCCCCAGCTTAGTAATATACTGTATCCCATATACATCCCCCAGCTTAGTAATATACTGTATCCCATATACATCCCCCAGCTTAGTAATATACTGTATCCCATATACACCCCCCAGCTTAGTAATATACTGTACCCCATATACACCCCCCAGCTTAGTAATATACTGTATCCCATATACATCCCCCCAGCTTAGTAATATACTGTATCCCATATACATCCCCCAGCTTAGTAATATACTGTATCCCATATACATCCCCCCAGCTTAGTAATATACTGTACCCCATATACAGCCCCCCAGCTTAGTAATATACTGTATCCCATATACAGCCCCCTCCCAGCTTAGTAATATACTGTATCCCATATACAGCCTCCCAGCTTAGTAATATACTGTATCCCATATACAGACCCCCAGCTTAGTAATATACTGTACCCCATATACATCCTCCCAGCTTAGTAATATACTGTACCCCATATACATCCCCCCAGCTTAGTAATATACTGTACCCCATATACATCCCCCCAGCTTAGTAATATACTGTATCCCATATACAGCCCCCCAGCTTAGTAATATACTGTATCCCATATACATCCCCCCCAGCTTAGTAATATACTGTACCCCATATACATCCCCCAGCTTAGTAATATACTGTATCCCATATACAGCCTCCCAGCTTAGTAATATACTGTATCCCATATACATCCCCCCAGCTTAGTAATATACTGTACCCCATATACATCCTCCCAGCTTAGTAATATACTGTACCCCATATACAGCCCCCCAGCTTAGTAATATACTGTACCCCATATACATCCCCCAGCTTAGTAATATACTGTATCCCATATACACCCCCCAGCTTAGTAATATACTGTACCCCATATACAGCCCCCCAGCTTAGTAATATACTGTATCCCATATACACCCCCCAGCTTAGTAATATACTATATCCCATATACAGCCTCCCAGCTTAGTAATATACTGTATCCCATATACATCCCCCAGCTTAGTAATATACTGTATCCCATATACAGCCCCCAGCTTAGTAATATACTGTATCCCATATACAGCCCCCCAGCTTAGTAATATACTGTACCCCATATACTGCCCCCCAGCTTAGTAATATACTGTATCCCATATACATCCCCCCAGCTTAGTAATATACTGTACCCCATATACAGCCCCCCAGCTTAGTAATATACTGTATCCCATATACAGTCCCCCAGCTTAGTAATATACTGTACCCCATATACTGCCCCCCAGCTTAGTAATATACTGTATCCCATATACATCCCCCCAGCTTAGTAATATACTGTACCCCATATACAGCCCCCCAGCTTAGTAATATACTGTACCCCATATACAGACCCCCAGCTTAGTAATATACTGTACCCCATATACATCCCCCCAGCTTAGTAATATACTGTATCCCATATACATCCCCAGCTTAGTAATATACTGTACCCCATATACAGCCCCCCAGCTTAGTAATATACTGTATCCCATATACAGCCCCACAGCTTAGTAATATACTGTACCCCATATACAGCCCCCAGCTTAGTAATATACTGTACCCCATATACAGCCCCCCTAGCTTAGTAATATACTGTACCCCATATACATCCCCCAGCTTAGTAATATACTGTATCCCATATACATCCCCCCCAGCTTAGTAATATACTGTATCCCATATACAGCCCCCCAGCTTAGTAATATACTGTATCCCATATACAGCCCCCCAGCTTAGTAATATACTGTATCCCATATACATCCCCCCAGCTTAGTAATATACTGTATACCATATACAGCCCCCCCAGCTTAGTAATATACTGTATCCCATATACAGCCCCCAGCTTAGTAATATACTGTATCCCATATACAGCCCCCCAGCTTAGTAATATACTGTATCCCATATACAGCCCCCCAGCTTAGTAATATACTGTATCCCATATACATCCCCCCAGCTTAGTAATATACTGTATCCTATATACAGCCCCCCAGCTTAGTAATATACTGTACCCCATATACAGCCCCCCAGCTTAGTAATATACTGTATCCCATATACACCCCCCAGCTTAGTAATATACTGTATCCCATATACAGCCCCCAGCTTAGTAATATACTGTACCCCATATACATCCTCCCAGCCTAGTAATATACTGTATCCCATATACAGCCCCCCAGCTTAGTAATATACTGTACCCCATATACATCCTCCCAGCTTAGTAATATACTGTATCCCATATACATCCTCCCAGCTTAGTAATATACTGTATCCCATATACACCCCCCAGCTTAGTAATATACTGTATCCCATATACACCCCCCAGCTTAGTAATATACTGTATCCCATATACAGCTCCCCAGCTTAGTAATATACTGTATCCCATATACATCCCCCCAGCTTACTAATATACTGTATCCCATATACAGCCCCCCAGCTTAGTAATATACTGTATCCCATATACAGCCCCCAGCTTAGTAATATACTGTATCCCATATACAGCCCCCCAGCTTAGTAATATACTGTATCCCATATACATCCCCCCAGCTTAGTAATATACTGTATCCCATATACACCCCCCAGCTTAGTAATATACTGTATCCCATATACACCCCCCAGCTTAGTAATATACTGTATCCCATATACAGCCCCCCAGCTTAGTAATATACTGTATCCCATATACATCCCCCCAGCTTAGTAATATACTGTATCCCATATACAGCCCCCCAGCTTAGTAATATACTGTATACCATATACATCCCCCCAGCTTAGTAATATACTGTATACCATATACATCCCCCCAGCTTAGTAATATACTGTACCCCATATACATCCTCCCAGCTTAGTAATATACTGTATCCCATATACAGCCCCCCAGCTTAGTAATATACTGTATCCCATATACAGCCTCCCAGCTTAGTAATATACTGTACCCCATATACATCCCCCAGCTTAGTAATATACTGTATCCCATATACATCCCCCCAGCTTAGTAATATACTGTACCCCATATACATCCCCCAGCTTAGTAATATACTGTGTCCCATATACATCCCCCAGCTTAGTAATATACTGTATCCCATATACAGCCCCCCAGCTTAGTAATATACTGTATCCCATATACATCCCCCAGCTTAGTAATATACTGTATCCCATATACAGCCCCCAGCTTAGTAATATACTGTACCCCATATACAGCCCCCCAGCTTAGTAATATACTGTACCCCATATACATCCTCCCAGCTTAGTAATATACTGTATCCCATATACAGCCCCCCAGCTTAGTAATATACTGTATCCCATATACAGCCTCCCAGCTTAGTAATATACTGTACCCCATATACAGCCCCAGCTTAGTAATATACTGTATCCCATATACATCCCCCCAGCTTAGTAATATACTGTATCCCATATACATCCCCCCAGCTTAGTAATATACTGTATCCCATATACATCCCCCCAGCTTAGTAATATACTGTATCCCATATACATCCCCCAGCTTAGTAATATACTGTATCCCATATACATCCCCCCAGCTTAGTAATATACTGTATCCTCTATATATCCCCCAGCTTAGTAATATACTGTATCCCATATACAGCCCCCCAGCTTAGTAATATACTGTATCCCATATACATCCTCCCAGCTTAGTAATATACTGTATCCTCTATATATCCCCCAGCTTAGTAATATACTGTATCCCATATACAGCCCCCCAGCTTAGTAATATACTGTATCCCATATACATCCCCCCAGCTTAGTAATATACTGTATCCCATATACATCCCCCCAGCTTAGTAATATACTGTATCCTCTATATATCCCCCAGCTTAG
This sequence comes from Engystomops pustulosus, assembly GCF_040894005.1. Lineage (NCBI taxonomy): Eukaryota > Metazoa > Chordata > Amphibia > Anura > Leptodactylidae > Engystomops > Engystomops pustulosus. Next base: position 224,185 of record NW_027284973.1, read on the forward strand.
TAATATACTGTATCCCATATACAGCCCCCCAGCTTAGTAATATACTGTATCCCATATACATCCCCCCAGCTTAGTAATATACTGTATCCCATATACATCCCCCCAGCTTAGTAATATACTGTATCCCATATACATCCCCCCAGCTTAGTAATATACTGTATCCCATATACAGCCCCCAAGCTTAGTAATATACTGTATCCCATATACAGCCCCCCAGCTTAGTAATATACTGTATCCCATATACATCCCCCAGCTTAGTAATATACTGTATCCCATATACATCCTCCCAGCTTAGTAATATACTGTATCCCATATACATCCCCCAGCTTAGTAATATACTGTATCCCATATACATCCCCCCAGCTTAGTAATATACTGTATCCCATATACAGCCCCCCAGCTTAGTAATATACTGTATCCCATATACATCCCCCAGCTTAGTAATATACTGTATCCCATATACATCCCCCCAGCTTAGTAATATACTGTATCCCATATACATCCCCCCAGCTTAGTAATATACTGTATCCCATATACAGCCCCCAGCTTAGTAATATACTGTATCCCATATACATCCCCCCCAGCTTAGTAATATACTGTATCCCATATACATCCCCCCAGCTTAGTAATATACTGTATCCCATATACATCCCCCAGCTTAGTAATATACTGTACACCATATACAGCCCCCCAGCTTAGTAATATACTGTATCCCATATACATCCCCCCAGCTTAGTAATATACTGTATCCCATATACATCCCCCAGCTTAGTAATATACTGTATCCCATATAAACCCCCCAGCTTAGTAATATACTGTACCCCATATACACCCCCCAGCTTAGTAATATACTGTATCCCATATACAGCCCCCCAGCTTAGTAATATACTGTATCCCATATACATCCCCCAGCTTAGTAATATACTGTATCCCATATACAGCCCCCCAGCTTAGTAATATACTGTATCCCATATACATCCCCCCAGCTTAGTAATATACTGTATCCCATATACAGCCCCCCCAGCTTAGTAATATACTGTACCCCATATACATCCTCCCAGCTTAGTAATATACTGTATCCCATATACATCCTCCCAGCTTAGTGATATAGTGATATATAATATATACAGCACCCCCCAGTATAAAATGATTCTGGCCCCATATAATATCTATAGCACCCCCCCCCCAGTATAAAATAATTATAGCCCCAAATAATATCTATAGCACCCCCCCCAGTATAAAATAATTATAGCCCCAAATAATATCTATAGCATCCCCCCCAGTATAAAATAATTATAGCCCCAAATAATATCTATAGCACCCCCCCCAGTATAAAATAATTATAGCCCCAAATAATATCTATAGCATCCCCCCCAGTATAAAATAATTATAGCCCCAAATAATATCTATAGCATCCCCCCCCAGTATAAAATAATTATAGCCCCAAATAATATCTATAGCACCCCCCCCAGTATAAAATAATTATACCCCAAATAATATCTATAGCATCCCCCCCAGTATAAAATAATTATAGCCCCAAATAATATATATAGCATCCCCCCCCAGTATAAAATAATTATAGCCCCAAATAATATCTATAGCAGCCCCCCCCAGTATAAAATAATTATAGCCCCAAATAATAACTATAGCATCCCCCCCAGTATAAAATAATTATAGCCCCAAATAATATATATAGCATCCCCCCCAGTATAAAATAATTATAGCCCCAAATAATATCTATAGCATCCCCCCCAGTATAAAATAATTATAGCCCCAAATAATATATATAGCATCCCCCCCCCAGTATAAAATAATTATAGCCCCAAATAATATCTATAGCACCCCCCCAGTATAAAATAATTATAGCCCCAAATAATATATATAGCATCCCCCCCAGTATAAAATAATTATAGCCCCAAATAATATATATAGCATCCCCCCCAGTATAAAATAATTATAGCCCCAAATAATATCTATAGCATCCCCCCCAGTATAAAATAATTATAGCCCCAAATAATATATATAGCATCCCCCCCCCAGTATAAAATAATTATAGCCCCAAATAATATCTATAGCACCCCCCCAGTATAAAATAATTATAGCCCCAAATAATATATATAGCATCCCCCCCAGTATAAAATAATTATAGCCCCAGATAATATATATAGCACCCCTCCCAGTATAAAATAATTATAGCCCCAAATAATATATATAGCATCCCCCCCCAGTATAAAATAATTATAGCCCCAAATAATATATATAGCACCCCCCCAGTATAAAATAATTATAGCCCCAAATAATATATATAGCATCCCCCCCAGTATAAAATAATTATAGCCCCAAATAATATCTATAGCACCCCCCCAGTATAAAATAATTATAGCCCCAAATAATATCTATAGCATCCCCCCCAGTATAAAATAATTATAGCCCCAAATAATATCTATAGCATCCCCCCAGTATAAAATAATTATACCCCAAATAATTTCTATAGCACCCCCCCAGTATAAAATAATTATAGCCCCAAATAATATCTATAGCATCCCCCCCAGTATAAAATAATTATAGCCCCAAATAATATATATAGCATCCCCCCCAGTATAAAATAATTATAGCCCCAAATAATATCTATAGCATCCCCCCCCAGTATAAAATAATTATATCCCCAAATAATATCTATAGCATCCCCCCCAGTATAAAATAATTATACCCCAAATAATATCTATAGCACCCCCCCAGTATAAAATAATTATAGCCCCAAATAATATATATAGCATCCCCCCCCAGTATAAAATAATTATAGCCCCAAATAATATCTATAGCATCCCCCCCAGTATAAAATAATTATAGCCCCAAATAATATCTATAGCACCCCCCCAGTATAAAATAATTATAGCCCCAAATAATATCTATAGCATCCCCCCCAGTATAAAATAATTATACCCCCAAATAATATATATAGCATCCCCCCCAGTATAAAATAATTATAGCCCCAAATAATATCTATAGCACCCCCCCAGTATAAAATAATTATAGCCCCAAATAATATATATAGCATCCCCCCCAGTATAAAATAATTATAGCCCCAAATAATATATATAGCACCCCCCCAGTATAAAATAATTATAGCCCCAAATAATATATATAGCATCCCCCCAGTATAAAATAATTATAGCCCCAAATAATATATATAGCACCCCCCCAGTATAAAATAATTATAGCCCCAAATAATATCTATAGCATCCCCCCCAGTATAAAATAATTATAGCCCCAAATAATATCTATAGCACCCCCCCCAGTATAAAATAATTATAGCCCCAAATAATATATATAGCATCCCCCCCAGTATAAAATAATTATAGCCCCAAATAATATATATAGCACCCCCCCCCCAGTATAAAATAATTATACCCCCAAATAATATATATAGCACCCCCCCAGTATAAAATAATTATAGCCCCAAATAATAACTATAGCACCCCCCCCCAGTATAAAATAATTATAGCCCCAAATAATATCTATAGCATCCCCCCAGTATAAAATAATTATAGCCCCAAATAATATCTATAGCATCCCCCCCCAGTATAAAATAATTATAGCCCCAAATAATATCTATAGCATCCCCCCCAGTATAAAATAATTATAGCCCCAAATAATATATATAGCATCCCCCCCAGTATAAAATAATTATAGCCCCAAATAATATCTATAGCATCCCCCCCAGTATAAAATAATTATAGCCCCAAATAATATCTATAGCACCCCCCCAGTATAAAATAATTATAGCCCCAAATAATATCTATAGCATCCCCCCAGTATAAAATAATTATAGCCCCAAATAATATCTATAGCATCCCCCCCAGTATAAAATAATTATAGCCCCAAATAATATCTATAGCACCCCCCCAGTATAAAATAATTATAGCCCCAAATAATATCTATAGCATCCCCCCCAGTATAAAATAATTATAGCCCCAAATAATATATATAGCACCCCCCCCAGTATAAAATAATTATAGCCCCAAATAATATATATAGCACCCCCCCCAGTATAAAATAATTATAGCCCCAAATAATATCTATAGCATCCCCCCCCAGTATAAAATAATTATAGCCCCAAATAATATCTATAGCATCCCCCCCAGTATAAAATAATTATAGCCCCAAATAATATCTATAGCACCCCCCCAGTATAAAATAATTATAGCCCCAAATAATATCTATAGCACCCCCCCAGTATAAAATAATTATAGCCCCAAATAATATCTATAGCATCCCCCCAGTATAAAATAATTATAGCCCCAAATAATATCTATAGCATCCCCCCCAGTATAAAATAATTATAGCCCCAAATAATATATATAGCACCCCCCCCAGTATAAAATAATTATAGCCCCAAATAATATCTATAGCATCCCCCCCCAGTATAAAATAATTATAGCCCCAAATAATATCTATAGCACCCCCCAGTATAAAATAATTATAGCCCCAAATAATATATATATAGCACCCCCCCAGTATAAAATAATTATACCCCCAAATAATATATATAGCACCCCCCCAGTATAAAATAATTATAGCCCCAAATAATATCTATAGCATCCCCCCAGTATAAAATAATTATAGCCCCAAATAATATATATAGCTTCCCCCCCAGTATAAAATAATTATACCCCAAATAATATATATAGCATCCCCCCCCCAGTATAAAATAATTATAGCCCCAAATAATATATATAGCATCCCCCCCAGTATAAAATAATTATAGCCCCAAATAATATCTATAGCATCCCCCCCAGTATAAAATAATTATAGCCCCAAATAATATATATAGCATCCCCCCCAGTATAAAATAATTATAGCCCCAAATAATATATATAGCACCCTCCAGTATAAAATAATTATAGCCCCAAATAATATGTATAGCATCCCCCCCAGTATAAAATAATTATAGCCCCAAATAATATCTATAGCACCCCCCCAGTATAAAATAATTATAGCCCCAAATAATATATATAGCATCCCCCCAGTATTAAATAATTATAGCCCCAAATAATATATATAGCATCCCCCCCCAGTATAAAATAATTATAGCCCTAAATAATATATATAGCACCCCCCCCCAGTATAAAATAATTATAGCCCCAAATAATATATATAGCATCCCCCCAGTATAAAATAATTATAGCCCCAAATAATATCTATAGCATCCCCCCCAGTATAAAATAATTATAGCCCCAAATAATATATATAGCATCCCCCCCAGTATAAAATAATTATAGCCCCAAATAATATCTATAGCATCCCCCCCAGTATAAAATAATTATAGCCCCAAATAATATATATAGCACCCCCCCAGTATAAAATAATTATAGCCCCAAATAATATCTATAGCATCCCCCCCAGTATAAAATAATTATAGCCCCAAATAATATATATAGCACCCCCCCAGTATAAAATAATTATAGCCCCAAATAATATATATAGCATCCCCCCCAGTATAAAATAATTATAGTCCCAAATAATATATATAGCACCCCCCCCCCAGTATAAAATAAGTATAGCCCCAAATAATATCTATAGCATCCCCCCCAGTATAAAATAATTATAGCCCCAAATAATATATATAGCACCCCCCCAGTATAAAATAATTATAGCCCCAAATAATATCTATAGCATCCCCCCCAGTATAAAATAATAATAGCCCCAAATAATATATATAGCATCCCCCCCAGAATAAAATAATTATACCCCAAATAATATCTATAGCATCCCCCCCCCCCAGTATAAAATAATTATAGCCCCAAATAATATCTATAGCATCCCCCCAGTATAAAATAATTATAGCCCCAAATAATATATATAGCATCCCCCCAGTATAAAATAATTATACCCCAAATAATATATATAGCACCCCCCCCAGTATAAAATAATTATAGCCCCAAATAATATATATAGCATCCCCCCCCAGTATAAAATAATTATAGCTCCAAATAATATCTATAGCATCCCCCCCCCAGTATAAAATAATTATAGCCCCAAATAATATCTATAGCACCCCCCCAGTATAAAATAATTATAGCCCCAAATAATATCTATAGCATCCCCCCCAGTATAAAATAATTATAGCCCCAAATAATATCTATAGCATCCCCCCAGTATAAAATAATTATAGCCCCAAATAATATATATAGCATCCCCCCCCAGTATAAAATAATTATAGCTCCAAATAATATATATAGCATCCCCCCCAGTATAAAATAATTATAGCCCCAAATAATATATATAGCATCCCCCCCAGTATAAAATAATTATAGCCCCAAATAATATCTATAGCATCCCCCCCAGTATAAAATAATTATAGCTCCAAATAATATCTATAGCACCCCCCCAGTATAAAATAATTATAGCCCCAAATAATATCTATAGCATCCCCCCCAGTATAAAATAATTATAGCCCCAAATAATATCTATAGCATCCCCCCCCCAGTATAAAATAATTATAGCCCCAAATAATATCTATAGCATCCCCCCCCCAGTATAAAATAATTATAGCTCCAAATAATATATATAGCATCCCCCCCCAGTATAAAATAATTATAGCTCCAAATAATATATATAGCATCCCCCCCAGTATAAAATAATTATAGCCCCAAATAATATATATAGCATCCCCCCCAGTATAAAATAATTATAGCCCCAAATAATATCTATAGCATCCCCCCCAGTATAAAATAATTATAGCTCCAAATAATATCTATAGCACCCCCCCAGTATAAAATAATTATAGCCCCAAATAATATCTATAGCATCCCCCCCAGTATAAAATAATTATAGCCCCAAATAATATCTATAGCATCCCCCCCCAGTATAAAATAATTATAACCCAAATAATATCTATAGCATCCCCCCCAGTATAAAATAATAATAGCCCCAAATAATATATATAGCATCCCCCCCAGAATAAAATAATTATACCCCAAATAATATCTATAGCATCCCCCCCCCCCAGTATAAAATAATTATAGCCCCAAATAATATCTATAGCATCCCCCCAGTATAAAATAATTATAGCCCCAAATAATATATATAGCACCCCCCCAGTATAAAATAATAATAACCCAAATAATATCTATAGCATCCCCCCCAGTATAAAATAATAATAGCCCCAAATAATATATATAGCATCCCCCCCAGAATAAAATAATTATACCCCAAATAATATCTATAGCATCCCCCCCCCAGTATAAAATAATTATAGCCCCAAATAATATCTATAGCATCCCCCCAGTATAAAATAATTATAGCCCCAAATAATATATATAGCATCCCCCCAGTATAAAATAATTATACCCCAAATAATATATATAGCACCCCCCCCAGTATAAAATAATTATAGCCCCAAATAATATATATAGCATCCCCCCCCAGTATAAAATAATTATAGCTCCAAATAATATCTATAGCATCCCCCCCAGTATAAAATAATTATAGCTCCAAATAATATCTATAGCACCCCCCCAGTATAAAATAATTATAGCCCCAAATAATATCTATAGCATCCCCCCCAGTATAAAATAATTATACCCCAAATAATATCTATAGCACCCCCCCAGTATAAAATAATTATAGCCCCAAATAATATATATAGCGTCCCCCCAGTATAAAATAATTATAGCCCCAAATAATATCTATAGCATCCCCCCCAGTATAAAATAATTATAGCCCCAAATAATATATATAGCATCCCCCCCAGTATAAAATAATTATAGCCCCAAATAATATCTATAGCATCCCCCCCAGTATAAAATAATTATAGCCCCAAATAATATATATAGCATCCCCCCCAGTATAAAATAATTATAGCCCCAAATAATATCTATAGCATCCCCCCCAGTATAAAATAATTATACCCCAAATAATATCTATAGCATCCCCCCCAGTATAAAATAATTATAGCCCCAAATAATATATATAGCACCCCCCCCCCAGTATAAAATAATTATAGCCCCAAATAATATCTATAGCATCCCCCCCAGTATAAAATAATTTTAGCCCCAAATAATATCTATAGCACCCCCCCAGTATAAAATAATTATAGCCCCAAATAATATATATAGCATCCCCCCCCAGTATAAAATAATTATAGCCCCAAATAATATATATATAGCACCCCCCCAGTATAAAATAATTATAGCCCCAAATAATATCTATAGCATCCCCCCCAGTATAAAATAATTATACCCCAAATAATATCTATAGCATCCCCCCCCCAGTATAAAATAATTATACCCCAAATAATATATATAGCATCCCCCCCAGTATAAAATAATTATACCCCAAATAATATCTATAGCACCCCCCCAGTATAAAATAATTATAGCCCCAAATAATATCTATAGCATCCCCCCCCCAGTATAAAATAATTATAGCCCCAAATAATATATATAGCATCCCCCCCAGTATAAAATAATTATAGCCCCATATAATATATATATAGCATCCCCCCCCCAGTATAAAATAATTATAGCCCCAAATAATATCTATAGCATCCCCCCCCAGTATAAAATAATTATAGCCCCAAATAATATATATAGCATCCCCCCCAGTATAAAATAATTATAGCCCCAAATAATATCTATAGCATCCCCCCCCCAGTATAAAATAATTATAGCCCCAAATAATATATATAGCATCCCCCCCCCAGTATAAAATAATTATAGCCCCAAATAATATCTATAGCATCCCCCCAGTATAAAATAATTATAGCCCCAAATAATATATATAGCATCCCCCCCCAGTATAAAATAATTATAGCCCCAAATAATATATATAGCACCCCCCCCAGTATAAAATAATTATAGCCCCAAATAATATATATAGCATCCCCCCAGTATAAAATAATTATAGCCCCAAATAATATCTATAGCACCCCCCCCCCAGTATAAAATAATTATACCCCAAATAATATATATAGCACCCCCACCAGTATAAAATAATTATAGCCCCAAATAATATATATAGCATCCCCCCCTGTATAAAATAATTATAGCCCCAAATAATATATATAGCACCCCCCCAGTATAAAATAATTATAGCCCCAAATAATATATATAGCACCCCCCCAGTATAAAATAATTATAGCCCCAAATAATATATATAGCATCCCCCCCAGTATAAAATAATTATAGCCCCAAATAATATATATAGCATCCCCCCCAGTATAAAATAATTATATCCCCAAATAATATCTATAGCATCCCCCCCAGTATAAAATAATTATAGCCCCAAATAATATATATAGCATCCCCCCCAGTATAAAATAATTATAGCCCCAAATAATATATATAGCATCCCCCCCCAGTATAAAATAATTATAGCCCCAAATAATATATATAGCACCCCCCCCAGTATAAAATAATTATAGCCCCAAATAATATATATAGCACCCCCCCAGTATAAAATAATTATATCCCCAAATAATATATATAGCATCCCCCCCAGTATAAAATAATTATAGCCCCAAATAATATATATAGCATCCCCCCCAGTATAAAATAATTATAGCCCCAAATAATATCTATAGCATCCCCCCCAGTATAAAATAATTATATCCCCAAATAATATCTGTAGCACCCCCCCAGTATAAAATAATTATAGCCCCAAATAATATCTATAGCATCCCCCCCAGTATAAAATAATTATAGCCCCAAATAATATCTATAGCATCCCCCCCCAGTATAAAATAATTATAGCCCCAAATAATATCTATAGCACCCCCCCCAGTATAAAATAATTATAGCCCCAAATAATATCTATAGCATCCCCCCCAGTATAAAATAATTATAGCCCCAAATAATATATATAGCACCCCCCCCCAGTATAAAATAATTATAGCCCCAAATAATATCTATAGCATCCCCCCCAGTATAAAATAATTATAGCCCCAAATAATATATATAGCATCCCCCCAGTATAAAATAATTATAGCCCCAAATAATATATATAGCACCCCCCCAGTATAAAATAATTATAGCCCCAAATAATATATATAGCATCCCCCCCCAGTATAAAATAATTATAGCCCCAAATAATATATATAGCACCCCCCAGTATAAAATAATTATAGCCCCAAATAATATATATAGCACCCCCCCCAGTATAAAATAATTATACCCCAAATAATATATATAGCATCCCCCCCAGTATAAAATAATTATAGCCCCAAATAATATCTATAGCATCCCCCCCAGTATAAAATAATTATAGCCCCAAATAATATCTATAGCACCCCCCTAGTATAAAATAATTATAGCCCCAAATAATATATAGCACCCCCCCCAGTATAAAATAATTATAGCCCCAAATAATATCTATAGCACCCCCCCCCCAGTATAAAATAATTATAGCCCCAAATAATATATATAGCACCCCCCTAGTATAAAATAATTATAGCCCCAAATAATATATAGCACCCCCCCCAGTATAAAATAATTATAGCCCCAAATAATATCTATAGCACCCCCCCCCAGTATAAAATAATTATAGCCCCAAATAATATCTATAGCATCCCCCCAGTATAAAATAATTATAGCCCCAAATAATATCTATAGCACCCCCCCCAGTATAAAATAATTATAGCCCCAAATAATATCTATAGCATCCCCCCCAGTATAAAATAATTATAGCCCCAAATAATATCTATAGCATCCCCCCCAGTATAAAATAATTATAGCCCCAAATAATATCTATAGCATCCCCCCCAGTATAAAATAATTATAGCCCCAAATAATATATATAGCACCCCCCCCAGTATAAAATAATTATAGCCCCAAATAATATATATAGCACCCCCCCAGTATAAAATAATTATAGCCCCAAATAATATCTATAGCATCCCCCCAGTATAAAATAATTATAGCCCCAAATAATATATATAACACCCCCCCCAGTATAAAATAATTATAGCCCCAAATAATATATATAGCATCCCCCCCAGTATAAAATAATTATAGCCCCAAATAATATCTATAGCATCCCCCCCAGTATAAAATAATTATAGCCCCAAATAATATATATAGAACCCCCCCAGTATAAAATAATTATAGCCCCAAATAATATATATAGCATCCCCCCAGTATAAAATAATTATAGCCCCAAATAATATATATAGAACCCCCCCAGTATAAAATAATTATAGCCCCAAATAATATATATAGCACCCCCCCAGTATAAAATAATTATAGCCCCAAATAATATATATAGCATCCCCCCCAGTATAAACTAATTATAGCCCCAAATAATATATATAGCACCCCCCCCAGTATAAAATAATTATAGCCCCATATAATATCTATAGCATCCCCCCCCCAGTATAAAATAATTATAGCCCCAAATAATATATATAGCATCCCCCCCAGTATAAAATAATTATACCCCCAAATAATATCTATAGCATCCCCCCAGTATAAAATAATTATAGCACCAAATAATATATATAGCATCCCCCCCCCAGTATAAAATAATTATAGCCCCAAATAATATCTATAGCATCCCCCCCAGTATAAAATAATTATAGCCCTAAATAATATCTATAGCACCCCCCCAGTATAAAATAATTATAGCCCCAAATAATATCTATAGCACCCCCCCAGTATAAAATAATTATAGCCCCAAATAATATATATAGCATCCCCCCCCAGTATAAAATAATTATAGCCCCAAATAATATCTATAGCATCCCCCCCCAGTATAAAATAATTATAGCCCCAAATAATATCTATAGCATCCCCCCCCAGTATAAAATAATTATAGCCCCAAATAATATATATAGCACCCCCCCAGTATAAAATAATTATAGCCCCAAATAATATATATAGCACCCCCCCAGTATAAAATAATTATAGCCCCAAATAATATCTATAGCACCCCCCCCAGTATAAAATAATTATAGCCCCAAATAATATATATAGCATCCCCCCCCAGTATAAAATAATTATAGCCCCAAATAATATCTATAGCATCCCCCCCAGTATAAAATAATTATAGCCCCAAATAATATATATAGCACCCCCCCAGTATAAAATAATTATAGCCCCAAATAATATCTATAGCATCCCCCCCCAGTATAAAATAATTATAGCCCCAAATAATATCTATAGCATCCCCCCCCAGTATAAAATAATTATAGCCCCAAATAATATCTATAGCACCCCCCAGTATAAAATAATTATAGCCCCAAATAATATCTATAGCATCCCCCCAGTATAAAATAATTATAGCCCCAAATAATATCTATAGCATCCCCCCCCAGTATAAAATAATTATAGCCCCAAATAATATCTATAGCATCCCCCCCCCCAGTATAAAATAATTATAGCCCCAAATAATATATATAGCATCCCCCCAGTATAAAATAATTATAGCCCCAAATAATATCTATAGCACCCCCCCAGTATAAAATAATTATAGCCCCAAATAATATCTATAGCATCCCCCCCAGTATAAAATAATTATAGCCCCAAATAATATCTATAGCACCCCCCCCAGTATAAAATAATTATAGCCCCAAATAATATATATAGCACCCCCCCAGTAAAAAATAATTATAGCCCCAAATAATATATATAGCACCCCCCCAGTATAAAATAATTATAGCCCCAAATAATATATATAGCACCCCCCCAGTATAAAATAATTATAGCCCCAAATAATATCTATAGCATCCCCCCAGTATAAAATAATTATAGCCCCAAATAATATATATAACACCCCCCCCAGTATAAAATAATTATAGCCCCAAATAATATCTATAGCATCCCCCCAGTATAAAATAATTATAGCCCCAAATAATATCTATAGCATCCCCCCCAGTATAAAATAATTATAGCCCCAAATAATATATATAGCATCCCCCCCAGTATAAAATAATTATAGCCCCAAATAATATCTATAGCATCCCCCCCAGTATAAAATAATTATAGCCCCAAATAATATCTATAGCATCCCCCCCAGTATAAAATAATTATAGCCCCAAATAATATCTATAGCGTCCCCCCCAGTATAAAATAATTATAGCCCCAAATAATATCTGTAGCATCCCCCCCCAGTATAAAATAATTATAGCCCCAAATAATATCTATAGCATCCCCCCCAGTATAAAATAATTATAGCCCCAAATAATATCTATAGCATCCCCCCCAGTATAAAATAATTATAGCCCCAAATAATATCTATAGCATCCCCCCCCAGTATAAAATAATTATAGCCCCAAATAATATCTATAGCATCCCCCCCCAGTATAAAATAATTATAGCCCCAAATAATATCTATAGCGTCCCCCCCAGTATAAAATAATTATAGCCCCAAATAATATCTGTAGCATCCCCCCCCCAGTATAAAATAATTATAGCCCCAAATAATATCTATAGCGTCCCCCCCGGTATAAAATAATTATAGCCCCAAATAATATCTATAGCATCCCCCCCAGTATAAAATAATTATAGCCCCAAATAATATATATAGCACCCCCCCCAGTATAAAATAATTATACCCCCAAATAATATATATAGCATCCCCCCCAGTATAAAATAATTATAGCCCCAAATAATATCTATAGCATCCCCCCCAGTATAAAATAATTATAGCCCCAAATAATATCTATAGCATCCCCCCAGTATAAAATAATTATAGCCCCAAATAATATATATAGCATCCCCCCCAGTATAAAATAATTATAGCCCCAAAAAATATATATAGCACCCCCCCCAGTATAAAATAATTATACCCCCAAATAATATATATAGCATCCCCCCCAGTATAAAATAATTATAGCCCCAAATAATATATATAGCATCCCCCCCAGTATAAAATAATTATAGCCCCAAATAATATATATAGCACCCCCCCCAGTATAAAATAATTATACCCCCAAATAATATATATAGCATCCCCCCCAGTATAAAATAATTATAGCCCCAAATAATATCTATAGCATCCCCCCCAGTATAAAATAATTATAGCCCCAAATAATATCTATAGCATCCCCCCAGTATAAAATAATTATACCCCAAATAATTTCTATAGCACCCCCCCAGTATAAAATAATTATAGCCCCAAATAATATCTATAGCATCCCCCCAGTATAAAATAATTATAGCCCCAAATAATATCTATAGCATCCCCCCCAGTATAAAATAATTATACCCCAAATAATATCTATAGCACCCCCCCAGTATAAAATAATTATAGCCCCAAATAATATCTATAGCACCCCCCCAGTATAAAATAATTATAGCCCCAAATAATATATATAGCATCCCCCCAGTATAAAATAATTATAGCCCCAAATAATATATATAGCATCCCCCCCCCAGTATAAAATAATTATAGCCCCAAATAATATATATAGCATCCCCCCCAGTATAAAATAATTATAGCCCCAAATAATATCTATAGCACCCCCCCAGTATAAAATAATTATAGCCCCAAATAATATATATAGCATCCCCCCCAGTATAAAATAATTATAGCCCCAAATAATATATATAGCATCCCCCCCAGTAAAAAATAATTATAGCCCCAAATAATATATATATAGCATCCCCCAGTATAAAATAATTATACCCCAAATAATATATATATAGCATCCCCCCCAGTATAAAATAATTATAGCCCCAAATAATATCTATAGCATCCCCCCCAGTATAAAATAATTATAGCCCCAAATAATATATATAGCACCCCCCCAGTATAAAATAATTATAGCCCCAAATAATATATATAGCACCCCCCCCAGTATAAAATAATTATAGCCCCAAATAATATATATAGCACCCCCCCAGTATAAAATAATTATAGCCCCAAATAATATATATAACACCCCCCCCCAGTATAAAATAATTATAGCCCCAAATAATATATATAGCATCCCCCCCAGTATAAAATAATTATAGCCCCAAATAATATCTATAGCATCCCCCCCAGTATAAAATAATTATAGCCCCAAATAATATATATAGCATCCCCCCCAGTATAAAATAATTATAGCCCCAAATAATATCTATAGCACCCCCCCAGTATAAAATAATTATAGCTCCAAATAATATCTATAGCACCCCCCCAGTATAAAATAATTATAGCCCCAAATAATATATATAGCACCCCCCCAGTATAAAATAATTATAGCCCCAAATAATATCTATAGCATCCCCCCCAGTATAAAATAATTATAGCCCCAAATAATATCTATAGCGTCCCCCCCAGTATAAAATAATTATAGCCCCAAATAATATCTGTAGCATCCCCCCCCAGTATAAAATAATTATAGCCCCAAATAATATCTATAGCATCCCCCCCAGTATAAAATAATTATAGCCCCAAATAATATCTATAGCATCCCCCCCAGTATAAAATAATTATAGCCCCAAATAATATCTATAGCATCCCCCCCCAGTATAAAATAATTATAGCCCCAAATAATATCTATAGCATCCCCCCCCAGTATAAAATAATTATAGCCCCAAATAATATCTATAGCGTCCCCCCCAGTATAAAATAATTATAGCCCCAAATAATATCTGTAGCGTCCCCCCCCCGGTATAAAATAATTATAGCCCCAAATAATATCTATAGCATCCCCCCCAGTATAAAATAATTATAGCCCCAAATAATATCTATAGCATCCCCCCCCCCAGTATAAAATAATTATAGCCCCAAATAATATATATAGCACCCCCCCCAGTATAAAATAATTATAGCCCCAAATAATATCTATAGCATCCCCCCCAGTATAAAATAATTATAGCCCCAAATAATATCTATAGCATCCCCCCAGTATAAAATAATTATAGCCCCAAATAATATATATAGCATCCCCCCCAGTATAAAATAATTATAGCCCCAAATAATATATATAGCACCCCCCCCAGTATAAAATAATTATACCCCCAAATAATATATATAGCATCCCCCCCAGTATAAAATAATTATAGCCCCAAATAATATATATAGCATCCCCCCCAGTATAAAATAATTATAGCCCCAAATAATATATATAGCACCCCCCCCAGTATAAAATAATTATACCCCAAATAATATATATAGCATCCCCCCCAGTATAAAATAATTATAGCCCCAAATAATATCTATAGCATCCCCCCCAGTATAAAATAATTATAGCCCCAAATAATATCTATAGCATCCCCCCAGTATAAAATAATTATACCCCAAATAATTTCTATAGCACCCCCCCAGTATAAAATAATTATAGCCCCAAATAATATCTATAGCATCCCCCCCAGTATAAAATAATTATAGCCCCAAATAATATCTATAGCATCCCCCCCAGTATAAAATAATTATAGCCCCAAATAATATCTATAGCATCCCCCCCCCAGTATAAAATAATTATAGCCCCAAATAATATCTATAGCATCCCCCCCAGTATAAAATAATTATAGCCCCAAATAATATATATAGCATCCCCCCAGTATAAAATAATTATACCCCAAATAATTTCTATAGCACCCCCCCAGTATAAAATAATTATAGCCCCAAATAATATATATAGCATCCCCCCAGTATTAAATAATTATAGCCCCAAATAATATATATAGCATCCCCCCCCAGTATAAAATAATTATAGCCCCAAATAATATCTATAGCATCCCCCCAGTATAAAATAATTATAGCCCCAAATAATATCTATAGCACCCCCCCAGTATAAAATAATTATAGCCCCAAATAATAACTATAGCACCCCCCCAGTATAAAATAATTATAGCCCCAAATAATATATATAGCACCCCCCCCAGTATAAAATAATTATAGCCCCAAATAATATATATAGCATCCCCCCAGTATAAAATAATTATAGCCCCAAATAATATATATAGCACCCCCCCCAGTATAAAATAATTATAGCCCCAAATAATATCTATAGCATCCCCCCCAGTATAAAATAATTATAGCCCCAAATAATATCTATAGCACCCCCCCCCCAGTATAAAATAATTATAGCCCCAAATAATATCTATAGCACCCCCCAGTATAAAATAATTATAGCCCCAAATAATATCTATAGCATCCCCCCCCAGTATAAAATAATTATAGCCCCAAATAATATCTATAGCACCCCCCAGTATAAAATAATTATAGCCCCAAATAATATATATAGCATCCCCCCAGGATAAAATAATTATAGCCCCAAATAATATCTATAGCATCCCCCCCAGTATAAAATAATTATAGCCCCAAATAATATATATATATAGCACCCCCCCCCAGTATAAAATAATTATAGCCCCAAATAATATATATAGCACCCCCCCAGTATAAAATAATTATACCCCCAAATAATATATATAGCACCCCCCCAGTATAAAATAATTATAGCCCCAAATAATATCTATAGCATCCCCCCAGTATAAAATAATTATAGCCCCAAATAATATCTATAGCACCCCCCCCAGTATAAAATAATTATAGCCCCAAATAATATCTATAGCATCCCCCCCAGTATAAAATAATTATAGCCCCAAATAATATATATAGCATCCCCCCCAGTATAAAATAATTATAGCCCCAAATAATATATATAGCATCCCCCCAGTATAAAATAATTATAGCCCCAAATAATATCTATAGCATCCCCCCCAGTATAAAATAATTATAGCCCCAAATAATATATATAGCACCCCCCCCCCAGTATAAAATAATTATATCCCCAAATAATATATATAGAACCCCCCAAGTATAAAATAATTATAGCCCCAAATAATATCTATAGCACCCCCCCCCAGTATAAAATAATTATAGCCCCAAATAATATGTATAGCATCCCCCCCAGTATAAAATAATTATAGCCCCAAATAATATCTATAGCACCCCCCCAGTATAAAATAATTATAGCCCCAAATAATATATATAGCATCCCCCCAGTATTAAATAATTATAGCCCCAAATAATATATATAGCATCCCCCCCCAGTATAAAATAATTATAGCCCTAAATAATATATATAGCATCCCCCCAGTATAAAATAATTATAGCCCCAAATAATATCTATAGCATCCCCCCCAGTATAAAATAATTATAGCCCTAAATAATATATATAGCATCCCCCCCCAGTATAAAATAATTATAGCCCCAAATAATATATATAGCACCCCCCCAGTATAAAATAATTATAGCCCCAAATAATATATATAGCATCCCCCCCAGTATAAACTAATTATAGCCCCAAATAATATATATAGCACCCCCCCAGTATAAAATAATTATAGCCCCATATAATATCTATAGCATCCCCCCCCCAGTATAAAATAATTATAGCCCCAAATAATATATATAGCATCCCCCCCAGTATAAAATAATTATACCCCCAAATAATATCTATAGCATCCCCCCAGTATAAAATAATTATAGCACCAAATAATATATATAGCATCCCCCCCCCAGTATAAAATAATTATAGCCCCAAATAATATCTATAGCATCCCCCCCAGTATAAAATAATTATAGCCCTAAATAATATCTATAGCACCCCCCCCAGTATAAAATAATTATAGCCCCAAATAATATCTATAGCACCCCCCCAGTATAAAATAATTATAGCCCCAAATAATATATATAGCATCCCCCCCCAGTATAAAATAATTATAGCCCCAAATAATATCTATAGCATCCCCCCCAGTATAAAATAATTATAGCCCCAAATAATATATATAGCACCCCCCCAGTATAAAATAATTATAGCCCCAAATAATATATATAGCACCCCCCCAGTATAAAATAATTATAGCCCCAAATAATATCTATAGCACCCCCCCCAGTATAAAATAATTATAGCCCCAAATAATATATATAGCATCCCCCCAGTATAAAATAATTATAGCCCCAAATAATATCTATAGCATCCCCCCCAGTATAAAATAATTATAGCCCCAAATAATATCTATAGCACCCCCCCCCAGTATAAAATAATTATAGCCCCAAATAATATATATAGCATCCCCCCCAGTATAAAATAATTATAGCCCCAAATAATATCTATAGCACCCCCCCAGTATAAAATAATTATAGCCCCAAATAATATCTATAGCATCCCCCCCCAGTATAAAATAATTATAGCCCCAAATAATATCTATAGCATCCCCCCCAGTATAAAATAATTATAGCCCCAAATAATATATATAGCACCCCCCCCAGTATAAAATAATTATAGCCCCAAATAATATCTATAGCACCCCCCCCCAGTATAAAATAATTATAGCCCCAAATAATATATATAGCATCCCCCCCAGTATAAAATAATTATAGCCCCAAATAATATCTATAGCACCCCCCCAGTATAAAATAATTATAGCCCCAAATAATATCTATAGCATCCCCCCCAGTATAAAATAATTATAGCCCCAAATAATATCTATAGCACCCCCCCCCAGTATAAAATAATTATAGCCCCAAATAATATATATAGCATCCCCCCAGTATAAAATAATTATAGCCCCAAATAATATCTATAGCACCCCCCCAGTATAAAATAATTATAGCCCCAAATAATATCTATAGCATCCCCCCCAGTATAAAATAATTATAGCCCCAAATAATATCTATAGCATCCCCCCCAGTATAAAATAATTATAGCCCCAAATAATATCTATAGCATCCCCCCCAGTATAAAATAATTATAGCCCCAAATAATATATATAGCACCCCCCCCAGTATAAAATAATTATAGCCCCAAATAATATATATAGCATCCCCCCAGTATAAAATAATTATAGCCCCAAATAATATATATAGCATCCCCCCCCCAGTATAAAATAATTATACCCCCAAATAATATCTATAGCATCCCCCCCCAGTATAAAATAATTATAGCCCCAAATAATATATATAGCACCCCCCCCAGTATAAAATAATTATAGCCCCAAATAATATCTATAGCATCCCCCCCCAGTATAAAATAATTATAGCCCCAAATAATATCTATAGCATCCCCCCCAGTATAAAATAATTATAGCCCCAAATAATATCTATAGCACCCCCCAGTATAAAATAATTATAGCCCCAAATAATATCTATAGCACCCCCCCAGTATAAAATAATTATAGCCCCAAATAATATCTATAGCATCCCCCCAGTATAAAATAATTATAGCCCCAAATAATATATATATAGCATCCCCCCAGTATAAAATAATTATAGCCCCAAATAATATATATAGCACCCCCCCAGTATAAAATAATTATAGCCCCAAATAATATCTATAGCATCCCCCCAGTATAAAATAATTATAGCCCCAAATAATATATATAGCATCCCCCCCAGTATAAAATAATTATACCCCAAATAATATATATAGCATCCCCCCCCCAGTATAAAATAATTATAGCCCCAAATAATATATATAGCATCCCCCCCAGTATAAAATAATTATAGCCCCAAATAATATCTATAGCATCCCCCCCAGTATAAAATAATTATAGCCCCAAATAATATATATAGCATCCCCCCCAGTATAAAATAATTATAGCCCCAAATAATATATATAGCACCCTCCAGTATAAAATAATTATAGCCCCAAATAATATGTATAGCATCCCCCCCAGTATAAAATAATTATAGCCCCAAATAATATCTATAGCACCCCCCCAGTATAAAATAATTATAGCCCCAAATAATATATATAGCATCCCCCCAGTATTAAATAATTATAGCCCCAAATAATATATATAGCATCCCCCCCCAGTATAAAATAATTATAGCCCTAAATAATATATATAGCACCCCCCCCCAGTATAAAATAATTATAGCCCCAAATAATATATATAGCATCCCCCCCAGTATAAACTAATTATAGCCCCAAATAATATATATAGCACCCCCCCAGTATAAAATAATTATAGCCCCATATAATATCTATAGCATCCCCCCCCCAGTATAAAATAATTATAGCCCCAAATAATATATATAGCATCCCCCCCAGTATAAAATAATTATACCCCCAAATAATATCTATAGCACCCCCCCAGTATAAAATAATTATAGCCCCAAATAATATCTATAGCATCCCCCCCCCAGTATAAAATAATTATACCCCCAAATAATATATATAGCATCCCCCCCAGTATAAAATAATTATAGCACCAAATAATATATATAGCATCCCCCCCCCAGTATAAAATAATTATAGCCCCAAATAATATCTATAGCATCCCCCCCAGTATAAAATAATTATAGCCCTAAATAATATCTATAGCACCCCCCCAGTATAAAATAATTATAGCCCCAAATAATATCTATAGCACCCCCCCAGTATAAAATAATTATAGCCCCAAATAATATATATAGCATCCCCCCCCAGTATAAAATAATTATAGCCCCAAATAATATATATAGCATCCCCCCAGTATAAAATAATTATAGCCCCAAATAATATCTATAGCATCCCCCCCCCAGTATAAAATAATTATACCCCAAATAATATATATAGCACCCCCCCAGTATAAAATATTTATAGCCCCAAATAATATCTATAGCACCCCCCCAGTATAAAATAATTATAGCCCCAAATAATATCTATAGCACCCCCCCCAGTATAAAATAATTTTAGCCCAAAATAATATATATAGCACCCCCCCCAGTATAAAATAATTTTAGCCCCAAATAATATATATAGCACCCCCCCCAGTATAAAATAATTATAGCCCCAAATAATATATATAGCACCCCCCCCCCCCGGTATAAAATAATTATAGCTCCAAATAATATCTATAGCATCCCCCCCAGTATAAAATAATTATAGCCCCAAATAATATATATAGCACCCCCCCAGTATAAAATAAGTATAGCCCCAAATAATATATATATAGCATCCCCCCCAGTATAAAATAATTATAGCCCCAAATAATATATATAGCACCCCCCCAGTATAAAATAAGTATAGCCCCAAATAATATCTATAGCATCCCCCCCAGTATAAAATAAGTATAGCCCCAAATAATATATATAGCATCCCCCCCCAGTATAAAATAATTATAGCTCCAAATAATATATATAGCATCCCCCCAGTATAAAATAATTATAGCCCCAAATAATATATATAGCATCCCCCCCAGTATAAAATAATTATAGCCCCAAATAATATATATATAGCACCCCCCCCCAGTATAAAATAATTATAGCCCCAAATAATATATATAGCATCCCCCCCAGTATAAAATAATTATAGCCCCAAATAATATATATAGCATCCCCCCCAGTATAAAATAATTATAGCCCCAAATAATATATATATAGCACCCCCCCCCAGTATAAAATAATTATAGCCCCAAATAATATCTATAGCATCCCCCCAGTATAAAATAATTATAGCCCCAAATAATATATATATAGCACCCCCCCCCAGTATAAAATAATTATAGCCCCAAATAATATCTATAGCATCCCCCCAGTATAAAATAATTATAGCCCCAAATAATATCTATAGCATCCCCCCCAGTATAAAATAATTATAGCCCCAAATAATATCTATAGCATCCCCCCAGTATAAAATAATTATAGCCCCAAATAATATATATAGCATCCCCCCCCAGTATAAAATAATTATAGCCCCAAATAATATCTATAGCACCCCCCCCCCAGTATAAAATAATTATAGCCCCAAATAATATATATAGCATCCCCCCCAGTATAAAATAATTATAGCCCCAAATAATATATATAGCATCCCCCCCAGTATAAAATAATTATAGCCCCAAATAATATCTATAGCATCCCCCCCAGTATAAAATAATTATAGCTCCAAATAATATCTATAGCACCCCCCCAGTATAAAATAATTATAGCCCCAAATAATATCTATAGCATCCCCCCCAGTATAAAATAATTATAACCCAAATAATATCTATAGCATCCCCCCCAGTATAAAATAATAATAGCCCCAAATAATATATATAGCATCCCCCCCAGAATAAAATAATTATACCCCAAATAATATCTATAGCATCCCCCCCAGTATAAAATAATTATACCCCAAATAATATATATAGCATCCCCCCCAGTATAAAATAATTATAGCTCCAAATAATATCTATAGCACCCCCCCAGTATAAAATAATTATAGCCCCAAATAATATCTATAGCATCCCCCCCAGTATAAAATAATTATATCCCCAAATAATATATATAGAACCCCCCAAGTATAAAATAATTATAGCCCCAAATAATATCTATAGCATCCCCCCCAGTATAAAATAATTATAACCCAAATAATATCTATAGCATCCCCCCCAGTATAAAATAATAATAGCCCCAAATAATATATATAGCACCCCCCCCCAGAATAAAATAATTATACCCCAAATAATATCTATAGCACCCCCCCCAGTATAAAATAATTATACCCCAAATAATATCTATAGCATCCCCCCCAGTATAAAATAATTATAACCCAAATAATATCTATAGCATCCCCCCCAGTATAAAATAATAATAGCCCCAAATAATATATATAGCATCCCCCCCAGAATAAAATAATTATACCCCAAATAATATCTATAGCATCCCCCCAGTATAAAATAATTATAGCCCCAAATAATATCTATAGCATCCCCCCCAGTATAAAATAATTATACCCCAAATAATATCTATAGCACCCCCCCCAGTATAAAATAATTATAGCCCCAAATAATATCTATAGCATCCCCCCCAGTATAAAATAATTTTAGCCCCAAATAATATCTATAGCACCCCCCCCCAGTATAAAATAATTATAGCCCCAAATAATATCTATAGCATCCCCCCCCAGTATAAAATAATTATAGCCCCAAATAATATATATAGCATCCCCCCCCAGTATAAAATAATTATAGCCCCAAATAATATATATATAGCACCCCCCCAGTATAAAATAATTATAGCCCCAAATAATATCTATAGCATCCCCCCCAGTATAAAATAATTATACCCCAAATAATATCTATAGCATCCCCCCCCCCAGTATAAAATAATTATACCCCAAATAATATATATAGCATCCCCCCCAGTATAAAATAATTATACCCCAAATAATATCTATAGCACCCCCCCAGTATAAAATAATTATAGCCCCAAATAATATCTATAGCATCCCCCCCCCCAGTATAAAATAATTATAGCCCCAAATAATATCTATAGCATCCCCCCCCAGTATAAAATAATTATAGCCCCAAATAATATATATAGCATCCCCCCCAGTATAAAATAATTATAGCCCCATATAATATATATATAGCATCCCCCCCCCAGTATAAAATAATTATAGCCCCAAATAATATCTATAGCATCCCCCCCCAGTATAAAATAATTATAGCCCCAAATAATATATATAGCATCCCCCCCAGTATAAAATAATTATAGCCCCAAATAATATCTATAGCATCCCCCCCCCAGTATAAAATAATTATAGCCCCAAATAATATATATAGCATCCCCCCCAGTATAAAATAATTATAGCCCCAAATAATATCTATAGCACCCCCCCCAGTATAAAATAATTATAGCCCCAAATAATATATATAGCACCCCCCCAGTATAAAATAATTATAGCCCCAAATAATATCTATAGCATCCCCCCCCAGTATAAAATAATTATAGCCCCAAATAATATATATAGCATCCCCCCAGTATAAAATAATTATAGCCCCAAATAATATCTATAGCATCCCCCCCAGTATAAAATAATTATACCCCAAATAATATATATAGCACCCCCCCCCAGTATAAAATAATTATAGCCCCAAATAATATCTATAGCATCCCCCCAGTATAAAATAATTATAGCCCCAAATAATATCTATAGCATCCCCCCAGTATAAAATAATTATAGCCCCAAATAATATATATAGCATCCCCCCCCAGTATAAAATAATTATAGCCCCAAATAATATATATAGCACCCCCCCCAGTATAAAATAATTATAGCCCCAAATAATATCTATAGCACCCCCCCCCCCAGTATAAAATAATTATACCCCAAATAATATATATAGCACCCCCACCAGTATAAAATAATTATAGCCCCAAATAATATATATATAGCATCCCCCCCAGTATAAAATAATTAGAGCCCCAAATAATATCTATAGCATCCCCCCCAGTATACAATAATTATAGCTCCAAATAATATATATAGCACCCCCCCAGTATAAAATAATTATAGCCCCAAATAATATATATAGCACCCCCCCAGTATAAAATAATTATAGCCCCAAATAATATATATAGCACCCCCCCCAGTATAAAATAATTATAGCCCCAAATAATATATATAGCATCTCCCCCAGTATAAAATAATTATAGCCCCAAATAATATCTATAGCATCCCCCCAGTATAAAATAATTATAGCCCCAAATAATATCTATAGCATCCCCCCCCAGTATAAAATAATTATAGCCCCAAATAATATCTATAGCATCCCCCCAGTATAAAATAATTATAGCCCCAAATAATATATATATAGCATCCCCCCCAGTATAAAATAATTATAGCCCCAAATAATATCTATAGCATCCCCCCCCAGTATAAAATAATTATAGCCCCAAATAATATATATAGCATCCCCCCCAGTATAAAATAATTATATCCCCAAATAATATATATAGCATCCCCCCAGTATAAAATAATTATATCCCCAAATAATATCTATAGCATCCCCCCAGTATAAAATAATTATAGCCCCAAATAATATATATAGCACCCCCCCCAGTATAAAATAATTATAGCCCCAAATAATATATATAGCACCCCCCCCAGTATAAAATAATTATAGCCCCAAATAATATCTATAGCATCCCCCCCAGTATAAAATAATTATAGCCCCAAATAATATATATAGCATCCCCCCCAGTATAAAATAATTATAGCCCCAAATAATATATATAGAACCCCCCCAGTATAAAATAATTATAGCCCCAAATAATATATATAGCACCCCCCCAGTATAAAATAATTATATCCCCAAATAATATATATAGCATCCCCCCCAGTATAAAATAATTATATCCCCAAATAATATATATAGCATCCCCCCAGTATAAAATAATTATAGCCCCAAATAATATATATAGAACCCCCCCAGTATAAAATAATTATAGCCCCAAATAATATATATAGCACCCCCCCAGTATAAAATAATTATAGCCCCAAATAATATATATAGAACCCCCCCAGTATAAAATAATTATAGCCCCAAATAATATATATAGCATCCCCCCCCAGTATAAAATAATTATAGCCCCAAATAATATCTATAGCACCCCCCCAGTATAAAATAATTATATCCCCAAATAATATATATAGAACCCCCCCAGTATAAAATAATTATAGCCCCAAATAATATATATAGCACCCCCCCAGTATAAAATAATTATAGCCCCAAATAATATCTATAGCATCCCCCCCCAGTATAAAATAATTATAGCCCCAAATAATATCTATAGCACCCCCCCCCCAGTATAAAATAATTATAGCCCCAAATAATATCTATAGCATCCCCCCCAGTATAAAATAATTATAGCCCCAAATAATATCTATAGCATCCCCCCCAGTATAAAATAATTATAGCCCCAAATAATATATATAGCATCCTTTCAGTATAAAATAATTATAGCCCCAAATAATATCTATAGCATCCCCCCCAGTATAAAATAATTATACCCCCAAATAATATATATAGCATCCCCCCCAGTATAACATAATTATAGCCCCAAATAATATCTATAGCATCCCCCCCCCAGTATAAAATAATTATAGCCCCAAATAATATATATAGCATCCCCCCCAGTATAAAATAATTATAGCCCCAAATAATATCTATAGCATCCCCCCCCCAGTATAAAATAATTATAGCCCCAAATAATATATATAGCATCCCCCCCAGTATAAAATAATTATAGCCCCATATAATATATATATAGCACCCCCCCCAGTATAAAATAATTATAGCCCCAAATAATATCTATAGCATCCCCCCCCAGTATAAAATAATTATACCCCAAATAATATATATAGCACCCCCCCCAGTATAAAATAATTATAGCCCCAAATAATATCTATAGCACCCCCCCAGTATAAAATAATTATAGCCCCAAATAATATCTATAGCATCCCCCCCCAGTATAAAATAATTATAGCCCCAAATAATATATATAGCACCCCCCAGTATAAAATAATTATAGCCCCAAATAATATATATAGCACCCCCCCCAGTATAAAATAATTATACCCCAAATAATATATATAGCATCCCCCCCAGTATAAAATAATTATAGCCCCAAATAATATATATAGCACCCCCCCCCAGTATAAAATAATAATAGCCCCAAATAATATATATAGCACCGCCCCCAGTATAAAATAATTATAGCCCCAAATAATATCTATAGCATCCCCCCCAGTATAAAATAATTATAGCCCCAAATAATATCTATAGCATCCCCCCCAGTATAAAATAATTATAGCCCCAAATAATATCTATAGCACCCCCCCCCAGTATAAAATAATTATAGCCCCAAATAATATCTATAGCACCCCCCCAGTATAAAATAATTATAGCCCCAAATAATATATATAGCACCCCCCCAGTATAAAATAATTATAGCCCCAAATAATATCTATAGCATCCCCCCCAGTATAAAATAATTATAGCCCCAAATAATATATATAGCACCCCCCCCAGTATAAAATAATTATAGCCCCAAATAATATCTATAGCATCCCCCCCCAGTATAAAATAATTATAGCCCCAAATAATATCTATAGCGTCCCCCCCAGTATAAAATAATTATAGCCCCAAATAATATCTGTAGCATCCCCCCCCGGTATAAAATAATTATAGCCCCAAATAATATCTATAGCATCCCCCCCAGTATAAAATAATTATAGCCCCAAATAATATCTATAGCATCCCCCCCCCCCAGTATAAAATAATTATAGCCCCAAATAATATCTATAGCACCCCCCCAGTATAAAATAATTATAGCCCCAAATAATTTATATATAGCACCCCCCCCAGTATAAAATAATTATACCCCCAAATAATATATATAGCATCCCCCCCAGTATAAAATAATTATAGCCCCAAATAATATCTATAGCATCCCCCCCAGTATAAAATAATTATAGCCCCAAATAATATCTATAGCATCCCCCCAGTATAAAATAATTATACCCCAAATAATTTCTATAGCACCCCCCCAGTATAAAATAATTATAGCCCCAAATAATATATATAGCATCCCCCCAGTATAAAATAATTATAGCCCCAAATAATATCTATAGCATCCCCCCAGTATAAAATAATTATAGCCCCAAATAATATCTATAGCACCCCCCAGTATAAAATAATTATAGCCCCAAATAATATCTATAGCATCCCCCCAGTATAAAATAATTATAGCCCCAAATAATATCTATAGCACCCCCCCAGTATAAAATAATTATAGCCCCAAATAATATCTATAGCATCCCCCCAGTATAAAATAATTATACCCCCAAATAATATATATAGCACCCCCCCCAGTATAAAATAATTATAGCCCCAAATAATATATATAGAACCCCCCCAGTATAAAATAATTATACCCCAAATAATATATATAGCATCCCCCCAGTATAAAATAATTATAGCCCCAAATAATATATATAGCATCCCCCCCAGTATAAAATAATTATAGCCCCAAATAATATATATAGCACCCCCCCCAGTATAAAATAATTATACCCCCAAATAATATATATAGCACCCCCCCAGTATAAAATAATTATAGCCCCAAATAATATCTATAGCACCCCCCCCCAGTATAAAATAATTATAGCCCCAAATAATATCTATAGCATCCCCCCAGTATAAAATAATTATAGCCCCAAATAATATCTATAGCATCCCCCCCAGTATAAAATAATTATAGCCCCAAATAATATATATAGCATCCCCCCCAGTATAAAATAATTATAGCCCCAAATAATATATATAGCATCCCCCCCCAGTATAAAATAATTATAGCCCCAAATAATATCTATAGCACCCCCCCCAGTATAAAATAATTATAGCCCCAAATAATATCTATAGCATCCCCCCAGTATAAAATAATTATAGCCCCAAATAATATCTATAGCACCCCCCCAGTATAAAATAATTATAGCCCCAAATAATATCTATAGCATCCCCCCAGTATAAAATAATTATAGCCCCAAATAATATCTATAGCATCCCCCCCCAGTATAAAATAATTATAGCCCCAAATAATATATATAGCACCCCCCCCAGTATAAAATAATTATAGCCCCAAATAATATCTATAGCATCCCCCCCCAGTATAAAATAATTATAGCCCCAAATAATATCTATAGCATCCCCCCAGTATAAAATAATTATAGCCCCAAATAATATCTATAGCACCCCCCCAGTATAAAATAATTATAGCCCCAAATAATATCTATAGCATCCCCCCAGTATAAAATAATTATAGCCCCAAATAATATCTATAGCATCCCCCCCCAGTATAAAATAATTATAGCCCCAAATAATATATATAGCATCCCCCCAGTATAAAATAATTATAGCCCCAAATAATATCTATAGCACCCCCCCAGTATAAAATAATTATAGCCCCAAATAATATCTATAGCATCCCCCCAGTATAAAATAATTATAGCCCCAAATAATATCTATAGCATCCCCCCCCAGTATAAAATAATTATAGCCCCAAATAATATATATAGCACCCCCCCAGTATAAAATAATTATACCCCCAAATAATATATATAGCACCCCCCCAGTATAAAATAATTATAGCCCCAAATAATATCTATAGCATCCCCCCAGTATAAAATAATTATAGCACCAAATAATATATATAGCATCCCCCCCCAGTATAAAATAATTATAGCCCCAAATAATATCTATAGCACCCCCCCCAGTATAAAATAATTATAGCCCCAAATAATATATATAGCATCCCCCCCAGTATAAAATAATTATAGCCCCAAATAATATATATAGCACCCCCCCCCCAGTATAAAATAATTATAGCCCCAAATAATATGTATAGCATCCCCCCCAGTATAAAATAATTATAGCCCCAAATAATATCTATAGCACCCCCCCAGTATAAAATAATTATAGCCCCAAATAATATCTATAGCATCCCCTCCAGTATAAAATAATTATAGCCCCAAATAATATATATAGCATCCCCCCCAGTATAAACTAATTATAGCCCCAAATAATATATATAGCACCCCCCCCAGTATAAAATAATTATAGCCCCATATAATATCTATAGCATCCCCCCCCCAGTATAAAATAATTATAGCCCCAAATAATATATATAGCATCCCCCCCAGTATAAAATAATTATACCCCCAAATAATATCTATAGCATCCCCCCAGTATAAAATAATTATAGCACCAAATAATATATATAGCATCCCCCCCCCAGTATAAAATAATTATAGCCCCAAATAATATCTATAGCATCCCCCCCAGTATAAAATAATTATAGCCCTAAATAATATCTATGGCACCCCCCCAGTATAAAATAATTATAGCCCCAAATAATATCTATAGCACCCCCCCAGTATAAAATAATTATAGCCCCAAATAATATATATAGCATCCCCCCCCAGTATAAAATAATTATAGCCCCAAATAATATATATAGCATCCCCCCCCAGTATAAACTAATTATAGCCCCAAATAATATATATAGCATCCCCCCCAGTATAAAATAATTATAGCCCCAAATAATATATATAGCACCCCCCCAGTATAAAATAATTATACCCCAAATAATATATATATAGCATCCCCCCCCAGTATAAAATAATTATAGCCCCAAATAATATCTATAGCATCCCCCCCCAGTATAAAATAATTATAGCCCCAAATAATATCTATAGCATCCCCCCCCAGTATAAAATAATTATAGCCCCAAATAATATATATAGCACCCCCCCAGTATAAAATAATTATAGCCCCAAATAATATATATAGCACCCCCCCAGTATAAAATAATTATAGCCCCAAATAATATCTATAGCACCCCCCCCAGTATAAAATAATTATAGCCCCAAATAATATATATAGCATCCCCCCCCAGTATAAAATAATTATAGCCCCAAATAATATCTATAGCACCCCCCAGTATAAAATAATTATAGCCCCAAATAATATCTATAGCATCCCCCCAGTATAAAATAATTATAGCCCCAAATAATATCTATAGCATCCCCCCCCAGTATAAAATAATTATAGCCCCAAATAATATCTATAGCATCCCCCCCCAGTATAAAATAATTATAGCCCCAAATAATATATATAGCATCCCCCCAGTATAAAATAATTATAGCCCCAAATAATATCTATAGCACCCCCCCAGTATAAAATAATTATAGCCCCAAATAATATCTATAGCATCCCCCCCAGTATAAAATAATTATAGCCCCAAATAATATCTATAGCACCCCCCCCCCAGTATAAAATAATTATAGCCCCAAATAATATCTATAGCACCCCCCAGTATAAAATAATTATAGCCCCAAATAATATCTATAGCACCCCCCCCAGTATAAAATAATTATAGCCCCAAATAATATATATAGCATCCCCCCCCAGTATAAAATAATTATAGCCCCAAATAATATCTATAGCACCCCCCAGTATAAAATAATTTTAGCCCCAAATAATATCTATAGCATCCCCCCAGTATAAAATAATTATAGCCCCAAATAATATCTATAGCATCCCCCCCCAGTATAAAATAATTATAGCCCCAAATAATATCTATAGCACCCCCCCCCAGTATAAAATAATTATAGCCCCAAATAATATCTATAGCACCCCCCAGTATAAAATAATTATAGCCCCAAATAATATATATAGCATCCCCCCCAGTATAAAATAATTATAGCCCCAAATAATATATATAGCACCCCCCCCAGTATAAAATAATTATATCCCCAAATAATATATATAGCATCCCCCCCAGTATAAAATAATTATACCCCAAATAATATCTATAGCATCCCCCCCAGTATAAAATAATTATAGCCCCAAATAATATCTATAGCATCCCCCCCCAGTATAAAATAATTATAGCCCCAAATAATATCTATAGCATCCCCCCCAGTATAAAATAATTATAGCCCCAAATAATATATATAGCATCCCCCCAGTATAAAATCATTATAGCCCCAAATAATATATATAGCACCCCCCCCAGTATAAAATAATTATATCCCCAAATAATATATATAGAACCCCCCCAGTATAAAATAATTATAGCCCCAAATAATATATATAGCACCCCCCCAGTATAAAATAATTATATCCCCAAATAATATATATAGCATCCCCCCCAGTATAAAATAATTATATCCCCAAATAATATCTATAGCACCCCCCCAGTATAAAATAATTATATCCCCAAATAATATATATAGAACCCCCCCAGTATAAAATAATTATAGCCCCAAATAATATATATAGCATCCCCCCAGTATAAAATAATTATAGCCCCAAATAATATATATAGAACCCCCCCAGTATAAAATAATTATAGCCCCAAATAATATATATAGCATCCCCCCCCAGTATAAAATAATTATAGCCCCAAATAATATATATAGCATCCCCCCCAGTATAAACTAATTATAGCCCCAAATAATATATATAGCACCCCCCCCAGTATAAAATAATTATAGCCCCATATAATATCTATAGCATCCCCCCCCCAGTATAAAATAATTATAGCCCCAAATAATATATATAGCATCCCCCCCAGTATAAAATAATTATACCCCCAAATAATATCTATAGCATCCCCCCAGTATAAAATAATTATAGCACCAAATAATATATATAGCACCCCCCCAGTATAAAATAATTATAGCCCCAAATAATATCTATAGTATCCCCCCCCAGTATAAAATAATTATAGCCCCAAATAATATAAATAGCACCCCCCCCCCCAGTATAAAATAATTATAGCCCCAAATAATATCTATAGCATCCCCCCCAGTATAAAATAATTATAGCCCCAAATAATATCTATAGCACCCCCCCAGTATAAAATAATTATAGCCCCAAATAATATATATAGCACCCCCCCAGTATAAAATAATTATAGCCCCAAATAATATATATAGCATCCCCCCCAGTATAAAATAATTATAGCCCCAAATAATATATATAGCATCCCCCCAGTATAAAATAATTATACCCCAAATAATATATATATAGCATCCCCCCCCAGTATAAAATAATTATAGCCCCAAATAATATCTATAGCATCCCCCCCCAGTATAAAATAATTATAGCCCCAAATAATATCTATAGCATCCCCCCCCAGTATAAAATAATTATAGCCCCAAATAATATATATAGCACCCCCCCAGTATAAAATAATTATAGCCCCAAATAATATATATAGCACCCCCCCAGTATAAAATAATTATAGCCCCAAATAATATCTATAGCACCCCCCCCAGTATAAAATAATTATAGCCCCAAATAATATATATAGCATCCCCCCCCAGTATAAAATAATTATAGCCCCAAATAATATCTATAGCACCCCCCCAGTATAAAATAATTATAGCCCCAAATAATATCTATAGCATCCCCCCAGTATAAAATAATTATAGCCCCAAATAATATCTATAGCATCCCCCCCCAGTATAAAATAATTATAGCCCCAAATAATATCTATAGCACCCCCCCAGTATAAAATAATTATAGCCCCAAATAATATCTATAGCATCCCCCCAGTATAAAATAATTATAGCCCCAAATAATATCTATAGCATCCCCCCCCAGTATAAAATAATTATAGCCCCAAATAATATCTATAGCATCCCCCCCCAGTATAAAATAATTATAGCCCCAAATAATATATATAGCATCCCCCCAGTATAAAATAATTATAGCCCCAAATAATATCTATAGCACCCCCCCAGTATAAAATAATTATAGCCCCAAATAATATCTATAGCATCCCCCCCAGTATAAAATAATTATAGCCCCAAATAATATCTATAGCACCCCCCCCAGTATAAAATAATTATAGCCCCAAATAATATATATAGCATCCCCCCCAGTATAAAATAATTATATCCCCAAATAATATATATATAGCATCCCCCCAGTATAAAATAATTATAGCCCCAAATAATATATATATAGCATCCCCCCAGTATAAAATAATTATATCCCCAAATAATATATATATAGCACCCCCCCCCCAGTATAAAATAATTATATCCCCAAATAATATATATATAGCATCCCCCCCAGTATAAAATAATTATAGCCCCAAATAATATCTATAGCACCCCCCCAGTATAAAATAATTATAGCCCCAAATAATATCTATAGCATCCCCCCCAGTATAAAATAATTATAGCCCCAAATAATATCTATAGCACCCCCCCCCAGTATAAAATAATTATAGCCCCAAATAATATATATAGCATCCCCCCCAGTATAAAATAATTATAGCCCCAAATAATATATATAGCACCCCCCCCCAGTATAAAATAATTATATCCCCAAATAATATATATAGCATCCCCCCCAGTATAAAATAATTATACCCCAAATAATATCTATAGCATCCCCCCCAGTATAAAATAATTATAGCCCCAAATAATATCTATAGCATCCCCCCCCAGTATAAAATCATTATAGCCCCAAATAATATATATAGCACCCCCCAGTATAAAATAATTATAGCCCCAAATAATATATATAGCACCCCCCCAGTATAAAATAATTATAGCCCCAAATAATATATATAGCATCCCCCCCAGTATAAAATAATTATAGCCCCAAATAATATATATAGCATCCCCCCAGTATAAAATCATTATAGCCCCAAATAATATATATAGAACCCCCCCAGTATAAAATAATTATAGCCCCAAATAATATATATAGCACCCCCCCAGTATAAAATAATTATATCCCCAAATAATATATATAGCACCCCCCCCAGTATAAAATAATTATATCCCCAAATAATATATATAGCATCCCCCCAGGATAAAATAATTATATCCCCAAATAATATATATAGCACCCCCCCCCAGTATAAAATAATTATATCCCCAAATAATATATATAGCATCCCCCCAGGATAAAATAATTATAGCCCCAAATAATATATATAGAACCCCCCCAGTATAAAATAATTATAGCCCCAAATAATATATATAGCATCCCCCCAGTATAAAATAATTATAGCCCCAAATAATATATATAGCATCCCCCCCCAGTATAAAATAATTATAGCCCCAAATAATATCTATAGCATCCCCCCAGTATAAAATAATTATAGCCCCAAATAATATATATAGCATCCCCCCCAGTATAAAATAATTATACCCCCAAATAATATATATAGCATCCCCCCCCAGTATAAACTAATTATAGCCCCAAATAATATATATAGCATCCCCCCCAGTATAAAATAATTATAGCCCCAAATAATATCTATAGCATCCCCCCCAGTATAAAATAATTATAGCCCTAAATAATATCTATAGCACCCCCCAGTATAAAATAATTATAGCCCCAAATAATATCTATAGCATCCCCCCCAGTATAAAATAATTATAGCCCCAAATAATATATATAGCATCCCCCCCCAGTATAAACTAATTATAGCCCCAAATAATATATATAGCATCCCCCCCAGTATAAAATAATTATAGCCCCAAATAATATATATAGCATCCCCCCCCAGTATAAAATAATTATACCCCCAAATAATATATATAGCATCCCCCCCCAGTATAAACTAATTATAGCCCCAAATAATATATATAGCATCCCCCCCAGTATAAAATAATAATAGCCCCAAATAATATATATAGCATCCCCCCCAGAATAAAATAATTATACCCCAAATAATATCTATAGCATCCCCCCCAGTATAAAATAATTATACCCCAAATAATATCTATAGCATCCCCCCCAGTATAAAATAATTATACCCCAAATAATATCTATAGCATCCCCCCAGTATAAAATAATTATAGCCCCAAATAATATCTATAGCATCCCCCCAGTATAAAATAATTATACCCCAAATAATATCTATAGCACCCCCCCCAGTATAAAATAATTATAGCCCCAAATAATATCTATAGCATCCCCCCCAGTATAAAATAATTTTAGCCCCAAATAATATCTATAGCACCCCCCCCCAGTATAAAATAATTATAGCCCCAAATAATATCTATAGCATCCCCCCCCAGTATAAAATAATTATAGCCCCAAATAATATATATAGCATCCCCCCCCAGTATAAAATAATTATAGCCCCAAATAATATATATATAGCACCCCCCCAGTATAAAATAATTATAGCCCCAAATAATATCTATAGCATCCCCCCCAGTATAAAATAATTATACCCCAAATAATATCTATAGCATCCCCCCCCCCAGTATAAAATAATTATACCCCAAATAATATATATAGCATCCCCCCCAGTATAAAATAATTATACCCCAAATAATATCTATAGCACCCCCCCAGTATAAAATAATTATAGCCCCAAATAATATCTATAGCATCCCCCCCCCCAGTATAAAATAATTATAGCCCCAAATAATATATATAGCATCCCCCCCAGTATAAAATAATTATAGCCCCATATAATATATATATAGCATCCCCCCCCCAGTATAAAATAATTATAGCCCCAAATAATATCTATAGCATCCCCCCCCAGTATAAAATAATTATAGCCCCAAATAATATATATAGCATCCCCCCCAGTATAAAATAATTATAGCCCCAAATAATATCTATAGCATCCCCCCCCAGTATAAAATAATTATAGCCCCAAATAATATATATAGCATCCCCCCCAGTATAAAATAATTATAGCCCCAAATAATATCTATAGCACCCCCCCCAGTATAAAATAATTATAGCCCCAAATAATATATATAGCACCCCCCCAGTATAAAATAATTATAGCCCCAAATAATATCTATAGCATCCCCCCCCAGTATAAAATAATTATAGCCCCAAATAATATATATAGCATCCCCCCAGTATAAAATAATTATAGCCCCAAATAATATCTATAGCATCCCCCCCAGTATAAAATAATTATACCCCAAATAATATATATAGCACCCCCCCCCAGTATAAAATAATTATAGCCCCAAATAATATCTATAGCATCCCCCCAGTATAAAATAATTATAGCCCCAAATAATATATATAGCATCCCCCCCCAGTATAAAATAATTATAGCCCCAAATAATATATATAGCACCCCCCCAGTATAAAATAATTATAGCCCCAAATAATATCTATAGCACCCCCCCCCCCAGTATAAAATAATTATACCCCAAATAATATATATAGCACCCCCACCAGTATAAAATAATTATAGCCCCAAATAATATATATAGCATCCCCCCCTGTATAAAATAATTATAGCCCCAAATAATATATATAGCACCCCCCCAGTATAAAATAATTATAGCCCCAAATAATATATATAGCACCCCCCCAGTATAAAATAATTATAGCCCCAAATAATATATATAGCACCCCCCCCAGTATAAAATAATTATAGCCCCAAATAATATATATAGCATCTCCCCCAGTATAAAATAATTATAGCCCCAAATAATATCTATAGCATCCCCCCAGTATAAAATAATTATAGCCCCAAATAATATCTATAGCATCCCCCCCCAGTATAAAATAATTATAGCCCCAAATAATATCTATAGCATCCCCCCAGTATAAAATAATTATAGCCCCAAATAATATATATATAGCATTCCCCCCAGTATAAAATAATTATAGCCCCAAATAATATCTATAGCATCCCCCCCCAGTATAAAATAATTATAGCCCCAAATAATATATATAGCATCCCCCCCAGTATAAAATAATTATATCCCCAAATAATATATATAGCATCCCCCCAGTATAAAATAATTATATCCCCAAATAATATCTATAGCACCCCCCCAGTATAAAATAATTATAGCCCCAAATAATATATATAGCACCCCCCCCAGTATAAAATAATTATAGCCCCAAATAATATATATAGCACCCCCCCCAGTATAAAATAATTATAGCCCCAAATAATATCTATAGCATCCCCCCCAGTATAAAATAATTATAGCCCCATATAATATATATAGCATCCCCCCCAGTATAAAATAATTATAGCCCCAAATAATATATATAGCATCCCCCTCAGTATAAAATAATTATAGCCCCAAATAATATATATAGAACCCCCCCAGTATAAAATAATTATAGCCCCAAATAATATATATAGCACCCCCCCAGTATAAAATAATTATATCCCCAAATAATATATATAGCACCCCCCCCCCAGTATAAAATAATTATACCCCAAATAATATATATAGCACCCCCCCCAGTATAAAATAATTATAGCCCCAAATAATATATATAGCATCCCCCTCAGTATAAAATAATTATAGCCCCAAATAATATATATAGAACCCCCCCAGTATAAAATAATTATAGCCCCAAATAATATATATAGCACCCCCCCAGTATAAAATAATTATATCCCCAAATAATATATATAGCACCCCCCCCCCAGTATAAAATAATTATACCCCAAATAATATATATAGCATCCCCCCCCAGTATAAAATAATTATACCCCAAATAATATATATAGCATCCCCCCCAGTATAAAATAATTATATCCCCAAATAATATATATAGCATCCCCCCAGTATAAAATAATTATAGCCCCAAATAATATATATAGAACCCCCCCAGTATAAAATAATTATAGCCCCAAATAATATATATAGCACCCCCCCAGTATAAAATAATTATAGCCCCAAATAATATATATAGAACCCCCCCAGTATAAAATAATTATAGCCCCAAATAATATATATAGCACCCCCCCAGTATAAAATAATTATAGCCCCAAATAATATCTATAGCATCCCCCCCCAGTATAAAATAATTATAGCCCCAAATAATATCTATAGCATCCCCCCCAGTATAAAATAATTATAGCCCCAAATAATATCTATAGCATCCCCCCCAGTATAAAATAATTATAGCCCCAAATAATATATATAGCATCCCCCCAGTATAAAATAATTATAGCCCCAAATAATATCTATAGCATCCCCCCCAGTATAAAATAATTATACCCCCAAATAATATATATAGCATCCCCCCCAGTATAACATAATTATAGCCCCAAATAATATCTATAGCATCCCCCCCCCCAGTATAAAATAATTATAGCCCCAAATAATATATATAGCATCCCCCCCAGTATAAAATAATTATAGCCCCAAATAATATCTATAGCATCCCCCCCAGTATAAAATAATTATACCCCCAAATAATATATATAGCATCCCCCCCAGTATAACATAATTATAGCCCCAAATAATATCTATAGCATCCCCCCCCCCAGTATAAAATAATTATAGCCCCAAATAATATATATAGCATCCCCCCCAGTATAAAATAATTATATCCCCAAATAATATCTATAGCATCCCCCCCAGTATAAAATAATTATAGCCCCAAATAATATCTATAGCACCCCCCAGTATAAAATAATTATAGCCCCAAATAATATATATAGCATCCCCCCAGTATAAAATAATTATAGCCCCAAATAATATCTATAGCATCCCCCCCAGTATAAAATAATTATAGCCCCAAATAATATCTATAGCATCCCCCCCAGTATAAAATAATTATAGCCCCAAATAATATCTATAGCATCCCCCCCAGTATAAAATAATTATAGCCCCAAATAATATCTATAGCATCCCCCCCCAGTATAAAATAATTATAGCCCCAAATAATATCTATAGCACCCCCCCAGTATAAAATAATTATATCCCCAAATAATATATATAGAACCCCCCCAGTATAAAATAATTATAGCCCCAAATAATATATATAGCACCCCCCCAGTATAAAATAATTATAGCCCCAAATAATATCTATAGCATCCCCCCCCAGTATAAAATAATTATAGCCCCAAATAATATCTATAGCATCCCCCCCAGTATAAAATAATTATAGCCCCAAATAATATCTATAGCATCCCCCCCAGTATAAAATAATTATAGCCCCAAATAATATATATAGCATCCCCCCAGTATAAAATAATTATAGCCCCAAATAATATCTATAGCATCCCCCCCAGTATAAAATAATTATACCCCCAAATAATATATATAGCATCCCCCCCAGTATAACATAATTATAGCCCCAAATAATATCTATAGCATCCCCCCCCCAGTATAAAATAATTATAGCCCCAAATAATATATATAGCATCCCCCCCAGTATAAAATAATTATAGCCCCAAATAATATCTATAGCATCCCCCCCCCAGTATAAAATAATTATAGCCCCAAATAATATATATAGCATCCCCCCCAGTATAAAATAATTATAGCCCCATATAATATATATATAGCACCCCCCCCAGTATAAAATAATTATAGCCCCAAATAATATCTATAGCATCCCCCCCCAGTATAAAATAATTATACCCCAAATAATATATATAGCACCCCCCCCAGTATAAAATAATTATAGCCCCAAATAATATCTATAGCACCCCCCCAGTATAAAATAATTATAGCCCCAAATAATATCTATAGCATCCCCCCCCAGTATAAAATAATTATAGCCCCAAATAATATATATAGCACCCCCCAGTATAAAATAATTATAGCCCCAAATAATATATATAGCACCCCCCCCAGTATAAAATAATTATACCCCAAATAATATATATAGCATCCCCCCCAGTATAAAATAATTATAGCCCCAAATAATATATATAGCACCCCCCCCAGTATAAAATAATAATAGCCCCAAATAATATATATAGCACCGCCCCCAGTATAAAATAATTATAGCCCCAAATAATATCTATAGCATCCCCCCCAGTATAAAATAATTATAGCCCCAAATAATATCTATAGCATCCCCCCCAGTATAAAATAATTATAGCCCCAAATAATATCTATAGCACCCCCCCCCAGTATAAAATAATTATAGCCCCAAATAATATCTATAGCATCCCCCCAGTATAAAATAATTATACCCCCAAATAATATATATAGCATCCCCCCAGTATAAAATAATTATAGCCCCAAATAATATATATAGCATCCCCCCCAGTATAAAATAATTATAGCCCCAAATAATATATATAGCACCCCCCCCCAGTATAAAATAATTATACCCCCAAATAATATATATAGCACCCCCCCAGTATAAAATAATTATAGCCCCAAATAATATCTATAGCACCCCCCCCCCAGTATAAAATAATTATAGCCCCAAATAATATCTATAGCATCCCCCCAGTATAAAATAATTATAGCCCCAAATAATATCTATAGCATCCCCCCCAGTATAAAATAATTATAGCCCCAAATAATATATATAGCATCCCCCCCAGTATAAAATAATTATAGCCCCAAATAATATATATAGCATCCCCCCCCAGTATAAAATAATTATAGCCCCAAATAATATCTATAGCACCCCCCCCAGTATAAAATAATTATAGCCCCAAATAATATCTATAGCATCCCCCCAGTATAAAATAATTATAGCCCCAAATAATATCTATAGCACCCCCCCAGTATAAAATAATTATAGCCCCAAATAATATCTATAGCATCCCCCCAGTATAAAATAATTATAGCCCCAAATAATATCTATAGCATCCCCCCCAGTATAAAATAATTATAGCCCCAAATAATATATATAGCACCCCCCCCAGTATAAAATAATTATACCCCCAAATAATATCTATAGCATTCCCCCCCCAGTATAAAATAATTATAGCCCCAAATAATATCTATAGCATCCCCCCCCAGTATAAAATAATTATAGCCCCAAATAATATCTATAGCATCCCCCCCCAGTATAAAATAATTATAGCCCCAAATAATATCTATAGCATCCCCCCAGTATAAAATAATTATAGCCCCAAATAATATCTATAGCACCCCCCCAGTATAAAATAATTATAGCCCCAAATAATATCTATAGCATCCCCCCAGTATAAAATAATTATAGCCCCAAATAATATCTATAGCATCCCCCCCCAGTATAAAATAATTATAGCCCCAAATAATATATATAGCATCCCCCCAGTATAAAATAATTATAGCCCCAAATAATATCTATAGCACCCCCCCAGTATAAAATAATTATAGCCCCAAATAATATCTATAGCATCCCCCCCCAGTATAAAATAATTATAGCCCCAAATAATATATATAGCATCCCCCCCCAGTATAAAATAATTATATCCCCAAATAATATATATATAGCATCCCCCAGTATAAAATAATTATATCCCCAAATAATATATATAGCATCCCCCCAGTATAAAATAATTATACCCCCAAATAATATATATAGCACCCCCCCAGTATAAAATAATTATAGCCCCAAATAATATCTATAGCATCCCCCCAGTATAAAATAATTATAGCACCAAATAATATATATAGCATCCCCCCCCCAGTATAAAATAATTATAGCCCCAAATAATATCTATAGCACCCCCCCCAGTATAAAATAATTATAGCCCCAAATAATATATATAGCATCCCCCCCAGTATAAAATAATTATAGCCCCAAATAATATATATAGCACCCCCCCCCCAGTATAAAATAATTATAGCCCCAAATAATATGTATAGCATCCCCCCCAGTATAAAATAATTATAGCCCCAAATAATATCTATAGCACCCCCCCAGTATAAAATAATTATAGCCCCAAATAATATCTATAGCATCCCCTCCAGTATAAAATAATTATAGCCCCAAATAATATATATAGCATCCCCCCCAGTATAAACTAATTATAGCCCCAAATAATATATATAGCACCCCCCCCAGTATAAAATAATTATAGCCCCATATAATATCTATAGCATCCCCCCCAGTATAAAATAATTATAGCCCCAAATAATATATATAGCATCCCCCCCAGTATAAAATAATTATACCCCCAAATAATATCTATAGCATCCCCCCAGTATAAAATAATTATAGCACCAAATAATATATATAGCATCCCCCCCCCAGTATAAAATAATTATAGCCCCAAATAATATCTATAGCATCCCCCCCAGTATAAAATAATTATAGCCCTAAATAATATCTATGGCACCCCCCCAGTATAAAATAAT
The DNA here is from genome assembly GCF_040894005.1 of Engystomops pustulosus. Taxonomy (NCBI): domain Eukaryota; kingdom Metazoa; phylum Chordata; class Amphibia; order Anura; family Leptodactylidae; genus Engystomops; species Engystomops pustulosus. The sequence goes on from NW_027284973.1 coordinate 267,464, forward strand.
TATAGCCCCAAATAATATCTATAGCACCCCCCCAGTATAAAATAATTATAGCCCCAAATAATATATATAGCATCCCCCCCCAGTATAAAATAATTATAGCCCCAAATAATATATATAGCATCCCCCCCCAGTATAAACTAATTATAGCCCCAAATAATATATATAGCATCCCCCCCAGTATAAAATAATTATAGCCCCAAATAATATATATAGCACCCCCCCAGTATAAAATAATTATACCCCAAATAATATATATATAGCATCCCCCCCCAGTATAAAATAATTATAGCCCCAAATAATATCTATAGCATCCCCCCCCAGTATAAAATAATTATAGCCCCAAATAATATCTATAGCATCCCCCCCCAGTATAAAATAATTATAGCCCCAAATAATATATATAGCACCCCCCCAGTATAAAATAATTATAGCCCCAAATAATATATATAGCACCCCCCCAGTATAAAATAATTATAGCCCCAAATAATATCTATAGCACCCCCCCCAGTATAAAATAATTATAGCCCCAAATAATATATATAGCATCCCCCCCCAGTATAAAATAATTATAGCCCCAAATAATATCTATAGCATCCCCCCCAGTATAAAATAATTATAGCCCCAAATAATATATATAGCATCCCCCCCCAGTATAAAATAATTATAGCCCCAAATAATATATATAGCATCCCCCCCAGTATAAAATAATTATAGCCCCAAATAATATCTATAGCACCCCCCAGTATAAAATAATTATACCCCAAATAATATCTATAGCATCCCCCCAGTATAAAATAATTATAGCCCCAAATAATATCTATAGCATCCCCCCCAGTATAAAATAATTATAGCCCCAAATAATATCTATAGCATCCCCCCCCAGTATAAAATAATTATAGCCCCAAATAATATCTATAGCATCCCCCCCCCAGTATAAAATAATTATAGCCCCAAATAATATATATAGCATCCCCCCAGTATAAAATAATTATAGCCCCAAATAATATCTATAGCACCCCCCCAGTATAAAATAATTATAGCCCCAAATAATATCTATAGCATCCCCCCCAGTATAAAATAATTATAGCCCCAAATAATATCTATAGCACCCCCCCCCCAGTATAAAATAATTATAGCCCCAAATAATATCTATAGCACCCCCCAGTATAAAATAATTATAGCCCCAAATAATATCTATAGCACCCCCCCCAGTATAAAATAATTATAGCCCCAAATAATATATATAGCATCCCCCCCCAGTATAAAATAATTATAGCCCCAAATAATATCTATAGCACCCCCCAGTATAAAATAATTATAGCCCCAAATAATATCTATAGCATCCCCCCAGTATAAAATAATTATAGCCCCAAATAATATCTATAGCATCCCCCCCCAGTATAAAATAATTATAGCCCCAAATAATATCTATAGCACCCCCCCCCAGTATAAAATAATTATAGCCCCAAATAATATCTATAGCACCCCCCAGTATAAAATAATTATAGCCCCAAATAATATATATAGCATCCCCCCCAGTATAAAATAATTATAGCCCCAAATAATATATATAGCACCCCCCCCCAGTATAAAATAATTATATCCCCAAATAATATATATAGCATCCCCCCCAGTATAAAATAATTATACCCCAAATAATATCTATAGCATCCCCCCCAGTATAAAATAATTATAGCCCCAAATAATATCTATAGCATCCCCCCCCAGTATAAAATAATTATAGCCCCAAATAATATCTATAGCATCCCCCCCAGTATAAAATAATTATAGCCCCAAATAATATATATAGCATCCCCCCAGTATAAAATCATTATAGCCCCAAATAATATATATAGCACCCCCCCCAGTATAAAATAATTATATCCCCAAATAATATATATAGAACCCCCCCAGTATAAAATAATTATAGCCCCAAATAATATATATAGCACCCCCCCAGTATAAAATAATTATATCCCCAAATAATATATATAGCATCCCCCCCAGTATAAAATAATTATATCCCCAAATAATATCTATAGCACCCCCCCAGTATAAAATAATTATATCCCCAAATAATATATATAGAACCCCCCCAGTATAAAATAATTATAGCCCCAAATAATATATATAGCATCCCCCCAGTATAAAATAATTATAGCCCCAAATAATATATATAGAACCCCCCCAGTATAAAATAATTATAGCCCCAAATAATATATATAGCATCCCCCCCCAGTATAAAATAATTATAGCCCCAAATAATATATATAGCACCCCCCCCAGTATAAAATAATTATAGCCCCAAATAATATATATAGCATCCCCCCCAGTATAAACTAATTATAGCCCCAAATAATATATATAGCACCCCCCCCAGTATAAAATAATTATAGCCCCATATAATATCTATAGCATCCCCCCCCCAGTATAAAATAATTATAGCCCCAAATAATATATATAGCATCCCCCCCAGTATAAAATAATTATACCCCCAAATAATATCTATAGCATCCCCCCAGTATAAAATAATTATAGCACCAAATAATATATATAGCACCCCCCCAGTATAAAATAATTATAGCCCCAAATAATATCTATAGTATCCCCCCCCAGTATAAAATAATTATAGCCCCAAATAATATAAATAGCACCCCCCCCCCCAGTATAAAATAATTATAGCCCCAAATAATATCTATAGCATCCCCCCCAGTATAAAATAATTATAGCCCCAAATAATATCTATAGCACCCCCCCAGTATAAAATAATTATAGCCCCAAATAATATATATAGCACCCCCCCAGTATAAAATAATTATAGCCCCAAATAATATATATAGCATCCCCCCCAGTATAAAATAATTATAGCCCCAAATAATATATATAGCATCCCCCCAGTATAAAATAATTATACCCCAAATAATATATATATAGCATCCCCCCCCAGTATAAAATAATTATAGCCCCAAATAATATCTATAGCATCCCCCCCCAGTATAAAATAATTATAGCCCCAAATAATATCTATAGCATCCCCCCCCAGTATAAAATAATTATAGCCCCAAATAATATATATAGCACCCCCCCAGTATAAAATAATTATAGCCCCAAATAATATATATAGCACCCCCCCAGTATAAAATAATTATAGCCCCAAATAATATCTATAGCACCCCCCCCAGTATAAAATAATTATAGCCCCAAATAATATATATAGCATCCCCCCCCAGTATAAAATAATTATAGCCCCAAATAATATCTATAGCACCCCCCCAGTATAAAATAATTATAGCCCCAAATAATATCTATAGCATCCCCCCAGTATAAAATAATTATAGCCCCAAATAATATCTATAGCATCCCCCCCCAGTATAAAATAATTATAGCCCCAAATAATATCTATAGCACCCCCCCAGTATAAAATAATTATAGCCCCAAATAATATCTATAGCATCCCCCCAGTATAAAATAATTATAGCCCCAAATAATATCTATAGCATCCCCCCCCAGTATAAAATAATTATAGCCCCAAATAATATCTATAGCATCCCCCCCCAGTATAAAATAATTATAGCCCCAAATAATATATATAGCATCCCCCCAGTATAAAATAATTATAGCCCCAAATAATATCTATAGCACCCCCCCAGTATAAAATAATTATAGCCCCAAATAATATCTATAGCATCCCCCCCAGTATAAAATAATTATAGCCCCAAATAATATCTATAGCACCCCCCCCAGTATAAAATAATTATAGCCCCAAATAATATATATAGCATCCCCCCCAGTATAAAATAATTATATCCCCAAATAATATATATATAGCATCCCCCCAGTATAAAATAATTATAGCCCCAAATAATATATATATAGCATCCCCCCAGTATAAAATAATTATATCCCCAAATAATATATATATAGCACCCCCCCCCCAGTATAAAATAATTATAGCCCCAAATAATATATATATAGCATCCCCCCAGTATAAAATAATTATATCCCCAAATAATATATATATAGCATCCCCCCCAGTATAAAATAATTATAGCCCCAAATAATATCTATAGCACCCCCCCAGTATAAAATAATTATAGCCCCAAATAATATCTATAGCATCCCCCCCAGTATAAAATAATTATAGCCCCAAATAATATCTATAGCACCCCCCCCCAGTATAAAATAATTATAGCCCCAAATAATATATATAGCATCCCCCCCAGTATAAAATAATTATAGCCCCAAATAATATATATAGCACCCCCCCCCAGTATAAAATAATTATATCCCCAAATAATATATATAGCATCCCCCCCAGTATAAAATAATTATACCCCAAATAATATCTATAGCATCCCCCCCAGTATAAAATAATTATAGCCCCAAATAATATCTATAGCATCCCCCCCCAGTATAAAATCATTATAGCCCCAAATAATATATATAGCACCCCCCAGTATAAAATAATTATAGCCCCAAATAATATATATAGCACCCCCCCCAGTATAAAATAATTATATCCCCAAATAATATATATAGCATCCCCCCAGTATAAAATCATTATAGCCCCAAATAATATATATAGAACCCCCCCAGTATAAAATAATTATAGCCCCAAATAATATATATAGCACCCCCCCAGTATAAAATAATTATATCCCCAAATAATATATATAGCACCCCCCCCAGTATAAAATAATTATATCCCCAAATAATATATATATAGCATCCCCCCAGGATAAAATAATTATAGCCCCAAATAATATATATAGAACCCCCCCAGTATAAAATAATTATAGCCCCAAATAATATATATAGCATCCCCCCCCAGTATAAAATAATTATAGCCCCAAATAATATCTATAGCATCCCCCCAGTATAAAATAATTATAGCCCCAAATAATATATATAGCATCCCCCCCAGTATAAAATAATTATACCCCCAAATAATATATATAGCATCCCCCCCCAGTATAAACTAATTATAGCCCCAAATAATATATATAGCATCCCCCCCAGTATAAAATAATTATAGCCCCAAATAATATATATAGCATCCCCCCCAGTATAAAATAATTATAGCCCCAAATAATATCTATAGCACCCCCCCAGTATAAAATAATTATAGCCCCAAATAATATATATAGCATCCCCCCCAGTATAAAATAATTATACCCCCAAATAATATATATAGCACCCCCCCCAGTATAAAATAATTATAGCCCCAAATAATATATATAGCATCCCCCCCCAGTATAAAATAATTATAGCCCCAAATAATATATATAGCATCCCCCCCAGTATAAAATAATTATACCCCCAAATAATATATATAGCATCCCCCCCCAGTATAAACTAATTATAGCCCCAAATAATATATATAGCATCCCCCCAGTATAAAATAATTATAGCCCCAAATAATATCTATAGCATCCCCCCCAGTATAAAATAATTATAGCCCTAAATAATATCTATAGCACCCCCCAGTATAAAATAATTATAGCCCCAAATAATATCTATAGCATCCCCCCCAGTATAAAATAATTATAGCCCCAAATAATATATATAGCATCCCCCCCCAGTATAAACTAATTATAGCCCCAAATAATATATATAGCATCCCCCCCAGTATAAAATAATTATAGCCCCAAATAATATATATAGCATCCCCCCCCAGTATAAAATAATTATACCCCCAAATAATATATATAGCATCCCCCCCAGTATAAACTAATTATAGCCCCAAATAATATATATAGCATCCCCCCCAGTATAAAATAATAATAGCCCCAAATAATATATATAGCATCCCCCCCAGAATAAAATAATTATACCCCAAATAATATCTATAGCATCCCCCCCAGTATAAAATAATTATACCCCAAATAATATCTATAGCATCCCCCCCAGTATAAAATAATTATACCCCAAATAATATCTATAGCATCCCCCCAGTATAAAATAATTATAGCCCCAAATAATATCTATAGCATCCCCCCCAGTATAAAATAATTATACCCCAAATAATATCTATAGCACCCCCCCCAGTATAAAATAATTATAGCCCCAAATAATATCTATAGCATCCCCCCCAGTATAAAATAATTTTAGCCCCAAATAATATCTATAGCACCCCCCCCCAGTATAAAATAATTATAGCCCCAAATAATATCTATAGCATCCCCCCCCAGTATAAAATAATTATAGCCCCAAATAATATATATAGCATCCCCCCCCAGTATAAAATAATTATAGCCCCAAATAATATATATATAGCACCCCCCCAGTATAAAATAATTATAGCCCCAAATAATATCTATAGCATCCCCCCCAGTATAAAATAATTATACCCCAAATAATATCTATAGCATCCCCCCCCCCAGTATAAAATAATTATACCCCAAATAATATATATAGCATCCCCCCCAGTATAAAATAATTATACCCCAAATAATATCTATAGCACCCCCCCAGTATAAAATAATTATAGCCCCAAATAATATCTATAGCATCCCCCCCCCCAGTATAAAATAATTATAGCCCCAAATAATATATATAGCATCCCCCCCAGTATAAAATAATTATAGCCCCATATAATATATATATAGCATCCCCCCCCAGTATAAAATAATTATAGCCCCAAATAATATCTATAGCATCCCCCCCCAGTATAAAATAATTATAGCCCCAAATAATATATATAGCATCCCCCCCAGTATAAAATAATTATAGCCCCAAATAATATCTATAGCATCCCCCCCCCAGTATAAAATAATTATAGCCCCAAATAATATATATAGCATCCCCCCCAGTATAAAATAATTATAGCCCCAAATAATATCTATAGCACCCCCCCCAGTATAAAATAATTATAGCCCCAAATAATATATATAGCACCCCCCCAGTATAAAATAATTATAGCCCCAAATAATATCTATAGCATCCCCCCCCAGTATAAAATAATTATAGCCCCAAATAATATATATAGCATCCCCCCAGTATAAAATAATTATAGCCCCAAATAATATCTATAGCATCCCCCCCAGTATAAAATAATTATACCCCAAATAATATATATAGCACCCCCCCCCAGTATAAAATAATTATAGCCCCAAATAATATCTATAGCATCCCCCCAGTATAAAATAATTATAGCCCCAAATAATATCTATAGCATCCCCCCAGTATAAAATAATTATAGCCCCAAATAATATATATAGCATCCCCCCCCAGTATAAAATAATTATAGCCCCAAATAATATATATAGCACCCCCCCCAGTATAAAATAATTATAGCCCCAAATAATATCTATAGCACCCCCCCCCCCCAGTATAAAATAATTATACCCCAAATAATATATATAGCACCCCCACCAGTATAAAATAATTATAGCCCCAAATAATATATATAGCATCCCCCCCTGTATAAAATAATTATAGCCCCAAATAATATATATAGCACCCCCCCAGTATAAAATAATTATAGCCCCAAATAATATATATAGCACCCCCCCAGTATAAAATAATTATAGCCCCAAATAATATATATAGCACCCCCCCCAGTATAAAATAATTATAGCCCCAAATAATATATATAGCATCCCCCCCCAGTATAAAATAATTATAGCCCCAAATAATATCTATAGCATCCCCCCAGTATAAAATAATTATAGCCCCAAATAATATCTATAGCATCCCCCCCCAGTATAAAATAATTATAGCCCCAAATAATATCTATAGCATCCCCCCAGTATAAAATAATTATAGCCCCAAATAATATATATATAGCATTCCCCCCAGTATAAAATAATTATAGCCCCAAATAATATCTATAGCATCCCCCCCCAGTATAAAATAATTATAGCCCCAAATAATATATATAGCATCCCCCCCAGTATAAAATAATTATATCCCCAAATAATATATATAGCATCCCCCCAGTATAAAATAATTATATCCCCAAATAATATCTATAGCACCCCCCCAGTATAAAATAATTATAGCCCCAAATAATATATATAGCACCCCCCCCAGTATAAAATAATTATAGCCCCAAATAATATATATAGCACCCCCCCCAGTATAAAATAATTATAGCCCCAAATAATATCTATAGCATCCCCCCCAGTATAAAATAATTATAGCCCCATATAATATATATAGCATCCCCCCCAGTATAAAATAATTATAGCCCCAAATAATATATATAGCATCCCCCTCAGTATAAAATAATTATAGCCCCAAATAATATATATAGAACCCCCCCAGTATAAAATAATTATAGCCCCAAATAATATATATAGCACCCCCCCAGTATAAAATAATTATATCCCCAAATAATATATATAGCATCCCCCCCAGTATAAAATAATTATATCCCCAAATAATATATATAGCATCCCCCCAGTATAAAATAATTATAGCCCCAAATAATATATATAGAACCCCCCCAGTATAAAATAATTATAGCCCCAAATAATATATATAGCACCCCCCCAGTATAAAATAATTATAGCCCCAAATAATATATATAGCATCCCCCCCCAGTATAAAATAATTATAGCCCCAAATAATATCTATAGCACCCCCCCAGTATAAAATAATTATATCCCCAAATAATATATATAGAACCCCCCCAGTATAAAATAATTATAGCCCCAAATAATATATATAGCACCCCCCCAGTATAAAATAATTATAGCCCCAAATAATATCTATAGCATCCCCCCCCAGTATAAAATAATTATAGCCCCAAATAATATCTATAGCATCCCCCCCAGTATAAAATAATTATAGCCCCAAATAATATCTATAGCATCCCCCCCAGTATAAAATAATTATAGCCCCAAATAATATATATAGCATCCCCCCAGTATAAAATAATTATAGCCCCAAATAATATCTATAGCATCCCCCCCAGTATAAAATAATTATACCCCCAAATAATATATATAGCATCCCCCCCAGTATAACATAATTATAGCCCCAAATAATATCTATAGCATCCCCCCCCCCAGTATAAAATAATTATAGCCCCAAATAATATATATAGCATCCCCCCCAGTATAAAATAATTATAGCCCCAAATAATATCTATAGCATCCCCCCCCCAGTATAAAATAATTATAGCCCCAAATAATATATATAGCATCCCCCCCAGTATAAAATAATTATAGCCCCATATAATATATATATAGCACCCCCCCCAGTATAAAATAATTATAGCCCCAAATAATATCTATAGCATCCCCCCCCAGTATAAAATAATTATACCCCAAATAATATATATAGCACCCCCCCCAGTATAAAATAATTATAGCCCCAAATAATATCTATAGCACCCCCCCAGTATAAAATAATTATAGCCCCAAATAATATCTATAGCATCCCCCCCCAGTATAAAATAATTATAGCCCCAAATAATATATATAGCACCCCCCAGTATAAAATAATTATAGCCCCAAATAATATATATAGCACCCCCCCCAGTATAAAATAATTATACCCCAAATAATATATATAGCATCCCCCCCAGTATAAAATAATTATAGCCCCAAATAATATATATAGCACCCCCCCCCAGTATAAAATAATAATAGCCCCAAATAATATATATAGCACCGCCCCCAGTATAAAATAATTATAGCCCCAAATAATATCTATAGCATCCCCCCCAGTATAAAATAATTATAGCCCCAAATAATATCTATAGCATCCCCCCCAGTATAAAATAATTATAGCCCCAAATAATATCTATAGCACCCCCCCCCAGTATAAAATAATTATAGCCCCAAATAATATCTATAGCATCCCCCCCCAGTATAAAATAATTATAGCCCCAAATAATATCTATAGCGTCCCCCCCAGTATAAAATAATTATAGCCCCAAATAATATCTGTAGCATCCCCCCCCGGTATAAAATAATTATAGCCCCAAATAATATCTATAGCATCCCCCCCAGTATAAAATAATTATAGCCCCAAATAATATCTATAGCATCCCCCCCCCCAGTATAAAATAATTATAGCCCCAAATAATATATATAGCACCCCCCCCAGTATAAAATAATTATACCCCCAAATAATATATATAGCATCCCCCCCAGTATAAAATAATTATAGCCCCAAATAATATCTATAGCATCCCCCCCAGTATAAAATAATTATAGCCCCAAATAATATCTATAGCATCCCCCCAGTATAAAATAATTATAGCCCCAAATAATATATATAGCACCCCCCCCAGTATAAAATAATTATACCCCCAAATAATATATATAGCATCCCCCCCAGTATAAAATAATTATAGCCCCAAATAATATATATAGCATCCCCCCCAGTATAAAATAATTATAGCCCCAAATAATATATATAGCATCCCCCCCCAGTATAAAATAATTATACCCCCAAATAATATCTATAGCATCCCCCCCAGTATAAAATAATTATAGCCCCAAATAATATATATAGCACCCCCCCCAGTATAAAATAATTATACCCCCAAATAATATATATAGCATCCCCCCCAGTATAAAATAATTATAGCCCCAAATAATATATATAGCATCCCCCCCAGTATAAAATAATTATAGCCCCAAATAATATATATAGCACCCCCCCCAGTATAAAATAATTATACCCCCAAATAATATATATAGCATCCCCCCCAGTATAAAATAATTATAGCCCCAAATAATATCTATAGCATCCCCCCCAGTATAAAATAATTATAGCCCCAAATAATATCTATAGCATCCCCCCAGTATAAAATAATTATACCCCAAATAATTTCTATAGCACCCCCCCAGTATAAAATAATTATAGCCCCAAATAATATCTATAGCATCCCCCCAGTATAAAATAATTATAGCCCCAAATAATATATATAGCATCCCCCCCAGTATAAAATAATTATAGCCCCAAATAATATATATAGCACCCCCCCCAGTATAAAATAATTATAGCCCCAAATAATATATATAGCACCCCCCCAGTATAAAATAATTATAGCCCCAAATAATATCTATAGCATCCCCCCCCAGTATAAAATAATTATAGCCCCAAATAATATCTATAGCATCCCCCCCAGTATAAAATAATTATAGCCCCAAATAATATATATAGCACCCCCCCCCAGTATAAAATAATTATACCCCCAAATAATATATATAGCACCCCCCCAGTATAAAATAATTATAGCCCCAAATAATATCTATAGCACCCCCCCCCCCAGTATAAAATAATTATAGCCCCAAATAATATCTATAGCATCCCCCCAGTATAAAATAATTATAGCCCCAAATAATATCTATAGCATCCCCCCCCAGTATAAAATAATTATAGCCCCAAATAATATATATAGCATCCCCCCCAGTATAAAATAATTATAGCCCCAAATAATATATATAGCATCCCCCCCCAGTATAAAATAATTATAGCCCCAAATAATATCTATAGCACCCCCCCCAGTATAAAATAATTATAGCCCCAAATAATATCTATAGCATCCCCCCAGTATAAAATAATTATAGCCCCAAATAATATCTATAGCACCCCCCCAGTATAAAATAATTATAGCCCCAAATAATATCTATAGCATCCCCCCAGTATAAAATAATTATAGCCCCAAATAATATCTATAGCATCCCCCCCCAGTATAAAATAATTATAGCCCCAAATAATATATATAGCACCCCCCCCAGTATAAAATAATTATAGCCCCAAATAATATCTATAGCATCCCCCCCCAGTATAAAATAATTATAGCCCCAAATAATATCTATAGCACCCCCCAGTATAAAATAATTATAGCCCCAAATAATATATATAGCATCCCCCCAGTATAAAATAATTATAGCCCCAAATAATATCTATAGCACCCCCCCAGTATAAAATAATTATAGCCCCAAATAATATCTATAGCATCCCCCCAGTATAAAATAATTATAGCCCCAAATAATATCTATAGCATCCCCCCCCAGTATAAAATAATTATAGCCCCAAATAATATATATAGCACCCCCCCAGTATAAAATAATTATACCCCCAAATAATATATATAGCACCCCCCCAGTATAAAATAATTATAGCCCCAAATAATATCTATAGCATCCCCCCAGTATAAAATAATTATAGCACCAAATAATATATATAGCATCCCCCCCCCAGTATAAAATAATTATAGCCCCAAATAATATCTATAGCACCCCCCCCAGTATAAAATAATTATAGCCCCAAATAATATATATAGCATCCCCCCCAGTATAAAATAATTATAGCCCCAAATAATATATATAGCACCCCCCCCCCAGTATAAAATAATTATAGCCCCAAATAATATGTATAGCATCCCCCCCAGTATAAAATAATTATAGCCCCAAATAATATCTATAGCATCCCCTCCAGTATAAAATAATTATAGCCCCAAATAATATATATAGCATCCCCCCCAGTATAAACTAATTATAGCCCCAAATAATATATATAGCACCCCCCCCAGTATAAAATAATTATAGCCCCATATAATATCTATAGCATCCCCCCCCCAGTATAAAATAATTATAGCCCCAAATAATATATATAGCATCCCCCCCAGTATAAAATAATTATACCCCCAAATAATATCTATAGCATCCCCCCAGTATAAAATAATTATAGCACCAAATAATATATATAGCATCCCCCCCCCAGTATAAAATAATTATAGCCCCAAATAATATCTATAGCATCCCCCCCAGTATAAAATAATTATAGCCCTAAATAATATCTATGGCACCCCCCCAGTATAAAATAATTATAGCCCCAAATAATATCTATAGCACCCCCCCCAGTATAAAATAATTATAGCCCCAAATAATATCTATAGCATCCCCCCAGTATAAAATAATTATAGCCCCAAATAATATATATAGCATCCCCCCCCAGTATAAAATAATTATAGCCCCAAATAATATATATAGCATCCCCCCCCAGTATAAACTAATTATAGCCCCAAATAATATATATAGCATCCCCCCCAGTATAAAATAATTATAGCCCCAAATAATATATATAGCACCCCCCCAGTATAAAATAATTATACCCCAAATAATATATATATAGCATCCCCCCCCAGTATAAAATAATTATAGCCCCAAATAATATCTATAGCATCCCCCCCCAGTATAAAATAATTATAGCCCCAAATAATATCTATAGCATCCCCCCCCAGTATAAAATAATTATAGCCCCAAATAATATATATAGCACCCCCCCAGTATAAAATAATTATAGCCCCAAATAATATATATAGCACCCCCCCAGTATAAAATAATTATAGCCCCAAATAATATCTATAGCACCCCCCCCAGTATAAAATAATTATAGCCCCAAATAATATATATAGCATCCCCCCCAGTATAAAATAATTATAGCCCCAAATAATATCTATAGCACCCCCCAGTATAAAATAATTATAGCCCCAAATAATATCTATAGCATCCCCCCAGTATAAAATAATTATAGCCCCAAATAATATCTATAGCATCCCCCCCCAGTATAAAATAATTATAGCCCCAAATAATATCTATAGCATCCCCCCCCCAGTATAAAATAATTATAGCCCCAAATAATATATATAGCATCCCCCCAGTATAAAATAATTATAGCCCCAAATAATATCTATAGCACCCCCCCAGTATAAAATAATTATAGCCCCAAATAATATATATAGCATCCCCCCCCCAGTATAAAATAATTATAGCCCCAAATAATATATATAGCATCCCCCCCCAGTATAAAATAATTATAGCCCCAAATAATATCTATAGCACCCCCCAGTATAAAATAATTATAGCCCCAAATAATATCTATAGCATCCCCCCCCAGTATAAAATAATTATAGCTCCAAATAATATATATATAGCATCCCCCCAGTATAAAATAATTATAGCCCCAAATAATATATATAGCATCCCCCCCAGTATAAAATAATTATAGCCCCAAATAATATCTATAGCATCCCCCCCCCCCAGTATAAAATAATTATAGCCCCAAATAATATCTATAGCACCCCCCCCCAGTATAAAATAATTATAGCCCCAAATAATATCTATAGCACCCCCCAGTATAAAATAATTATAGCCCCAAATAATATATATAGCATCCCCCCCAGTATAAAATAATTATAGCCCCAAATAATATATATAGCACCCCCCCCCAGTATAAAATAATTATATCCCCAAATAATATATATAGCATCCCCCCCAGTATAAAATAATTATACCCCAAATAATATCTATAGCATCCCCCCCAGTATAAAATAATTATAGCCCCAAATAATATCTATAGCATCCCCCCCCAGTATAAAATAATTATAGCCCCAAATAATATCTATAGCATCCCCCCCAGTATAAAATAATTATAGCCCCAAATAATATATATAGCATCCCCCCAGTATAAAATCATTATAGCCCCAAATAATATATATAGCACCCCCCCCAGTATAAAATAATTATATCCCCAAATAATATATATAGAACCCCCCCAGTATAAAATAATTATAGCCCCAAATAATATATATAGCACCCCCCCAGTATAAAATAATTATATCCCCAAATAATATATATAGCATCCCCCCCAGTATAAAATAATTATATCCCCAAATAATATCTATAGCACCCCCCCAGTATAAAATAATTATATCCCCAAATAATATATATAGAACCCCCCCAGTATAAAATAATTATAGCCCCAAATAATATATATAGCATCCCCCCAGTATAAAATAATTATAGCCCCAAATAATATATATAGAACCCCCCCAGTATAAAATAATTATAGCCCCAAATAATATATATAGCATCCCCCCCCAGTATAAAATAATTATAGCCCCAAATAATATCTATAGCATCCCCCCCCCAGTATAAAATAATTATAGCCCCAAATAATATATATAGCATCCCCCCCAGTATAAAATAATTATACCCCCAAATAATATCTATAGCATCCCCCCAGTATAAAATAATTATAGCACCAAATAATATATATAGCACCCCCCCAGTATAAAATAATTATAGCCCCAAATAATATCTATAGTATCCCCCCCCAGTATAAAATAATTATAGCCCCAAATAATATAAATAGCACCCCCCCCCCCAGTATAAAATAATTATAGCCCCAAATAATATCTATAGCATCCCCCCCAGTATAAAATAATTATAGCCCCAAATAATATCTATAGCACCCCCCCAGTATAAAATAATTATAGCCCCAAATAATATATATAGCACCCCCCCAGTATAAAATAATTATAGCCCCAAATAATATATATAGCATCCCCCCCAGTATAAAATAATTATAGCCCCAAATAATATATATAGCATCCCCCCAGTATAAAATAATTATACCCCAAATAATATATATATAGCATCCCCCCCCAGTATAAAATAATTATAGCCCCAAATAATATCTATAGCATCCCCCCCCAGTATAAAATAATTATAGCCCCAAATAATATCTATAGCATCCCCCCCCAGTATAAAATAATTATAGCCCCAAATAATATCTATAGCACCCCCCCAGTATAAAATAATTATAGCCCCAAATAATATATATAGCACCCCCCCAGTATAAAATAATTATAGCCCCAAATAATATATATAGCATCCCCCCAGTATAAAATAATTATAGCCCCAAATAATATCTATAGCACCCCCCCCCCCAGTATAAAATAATTATAGCCCCAAATAATATATATAGCATCCCCCCAGTATAAAATAATTATACCCCAAATAATATATATATAGCATCCCCCCCCAGTATAAAATAATTATAGCCCCAAATAATATCTATAGCATCCCCCCCCAGTATAAAATAATTATAGCCCCAAATAATATCTATAGCATCCCCCCCCAGTATAAAATAATTATAGCCCCAAATAATATATATAGCACCCCCCCAGTATAAAATAATTATAGCCCCAAATAATATATATAGCACCCCCCCAGTATAAAATAATTATAGCCCCAAATAATATCTATTGCACCCCCCCCAGTATAAAATAATTATAGCCCCAAATAATATATATAGCATCCCCCCCCAGTATAAAATAATTATAGCCCCAAATAATATCTATAGCACCCCCCAGTATAAAATAATTATAGCCCCAAATAATATCTATAGCATCCCCCCAGTATAAAATAATTATAGCCCCAAATAATATCTATAGCATCCCCCCCCAGTATAAAATAATTATAGCCCCAAATAATATATATAGCATCCCCCCAGTATAAAATAATTATAGCCCCAAATAATATATATAGCATCCCCCCCAGTATAAAATAATTATATCCCCAAATAATATATATATAGCATCCCCCCAGTATAAAATAATTATAGCCCCAAATAATATATATAGCACCCCCCCAGTATAAAATAATTATAGCCCCAAATAATATATATATAGCATCCCCCCAGTATAAAATAATTATATCCCCAAATAATATATATATAGCATCCCCCCAGTATAAAATAATTATAGCCCCAAATAATATCTATAGCACCCCCCCAGTATAAAATAATTATAGCCCCAAATAATATCTATAGCATCCCCCCCAGTATAAAATAATTATAGCCCCAAATAATATCTATAGCACCCCCCCCCAGTATAAAATAATTATAGCCCCAAATAATATATATAGCATCCCCCCCAGTATAAAATAATTATAGCCCCAAATAATATATATAGCACCCCCCCCCAGTATAAAATAATTATATCCCCAAATAATATATATAGCATCCCCCCCAGTATAAAATAATTATACCCCAAATAATATCTATAGCATCCCCCCCAGTATAAAATAATTATAGCCCCAAATAATATCTATAGCATCCCCCCCCAGTATAAAATAATTATAGCCCCAAATAATATCTATAGCATCCCCCCCAGTATAAAATAATTATAGCCCCAAATAATATATATAGCATCCCCCCCAGTATAAAATCATTATAGCCCCAAATAATATATATAGCACCCCCCAGTATAAAATAATTATAGCCCCAAATAATATATATAGCACCCCCCCCAGTATAAAATAATTATAGCCCCAAATAATATATATAGCATCCCCCCCAGTATAAAATAATTATATCCCCAAATAATATATATATAGCATCCCCCCAGTATAAAATAATTATAGCCCCAAATAATATATATATAGCATCCCCCCAGTATAAAATAATTATATCCCCAAATAATATATATATAGCATCCCCCCAGTATAAAATAATTATAGCCCCAAATAATATCTATAGCACCCCCCCAGTATAAAATAATTATAGCCCCAAATAATATCTATAGCATCCCCCCCAGTATAAAATAATTATAGCCCCAAATAATATCTATAGCACCCCCCCCCAGTATAAAATAATTATAGCCCCAAATAATATATATAGCATCCCCCCCAGTATAAAATAATTATAGCCCCAAATAATATATATAGCACCCCCCCCCAGTATAAAATAATTATATCCCCAAATAATATATATAGCATCCCCCCCAGTATAAAATAATTATACCCCAAATAATATCTATAGCATCCCCCCCAGTATAAAATAATTATAGCCCCAAATAATATCTATAGCATCCCCCCCCAGTATAAAATAATTATAGCCCCAAATAATATCTATAGCATCCCCCCCAGTATAAAATAATTATAGCCCCAAATAATATCTATAGCACCCCCCCAGTATAAAATAATTATAGCCCCAAATAATATCTATAGCATCCCCCCCAGTATAAAATAATTATAGCCCCATATAATATCTATAGCACCCCCCAGTATAAAATAATTATAGCCCCAAATAATATCTATAGCATCCCCCCCAGTATAAAATAATTATAGCCCCAAATAATATATATAGCATCCCCCCCAGTATAAAATCATTATAGCCCCAAATAATATATATAGCACCCCCCAGTATAAAATAATTATAGCCCCAAATAATATATATAGCACCCCCCCCAGTATAAAATAATTATATCCCCAAATAATATATATAGCATCCCCCCAGTATAAAATCATTATAGCCCCAAATAATATATATAGAACCCCCCCAGTATAAAATAATTATAGCCCCAAATAATATATATAGCACCCCCCCAGTATAAAATAATTATATCCCCAAATAATATATATAGCACCCCCCCCAGTATAAAATAATTATATCCCCAAATAATATATATAGCATCCCCCCAGGATAAAATAATTATATCCCCAAATAATATATATAGCACCCCCCCCCAGTATAAAATAATTATATCCCCAAATAATATATATAGCATCCCCCCAGGATAAAATAATTATAGCCCCAAATAATATATATAGAACCCCCCCAGTATAAAATAATTATAGCCCCAAATAATATATATAGCATCCCCCCCCAGTATAAAATAATTATAGCCCCAAATAATATCTATAGCATCCCCCCAGTATAAAATAATTATATCCCCAAATAATATATATAGCATCCCCCCAGTATAAAATCATTATAGCCCCAAATAATATATATAGAACCCCCCCAGTATAAAATAATTATAGCCCCAAATAATATATATAGCACCCCCCCAGTATAAAATAATTATATCCCCAAATAATATATATAGCACCCCCCCCAGTATAAAATAATTATATCCCCAAATAATATATATAGCATCCCCCCAGGATAAAATAATTATATCCCCAAATAATATATATAGCACCCCCCCCCAGTATAAAATAATTATATCCCCAAATAATATATATAGCATCCCCCCAGGATAAAATAATTATAGCCCCAAATAATATATATAGAACCCCCCCAGTATAAAATAATTATAGCCCCAAATAATATATATAGCATCCCCCCCCAGTATAAAATAATTATAGCCCCAAATAATATCTATAGCATCCCCCCAGTATAAAATAATTATAGCCCCAAATAATATATATAGCATCCCCCCCAGTATAAAATAATTATACCCCCAAATAATATATATAGCATCCCCCCCCAGTATAAACTAATTATAGCCCCAAATAATATATATAGCATCCCCCCCAGTATAAAATAATTATAGCCCCAAATAATATATATAGCATCCCCCCCAGTATAAAATAATTATAGCCCCAAATAATATCTATAGCACCCCCCCAGTATAAAATAATTATAGCCCCAAATAATATATATAGCATCCCCCCCAGTATAAAATAATTATACCCCCAAATAATATATATAGCACCCCCCCCAGTATAAAATAATTATAGCCCCAAATAATATATATAGCATCCCCCCCCAGTATAAAATAATTATAGCCCCAAATAATATATATAGCATCCCCCCCAGTATAAAATAATTATACCCCCAAATAATATATATAGCATCCCCCCCCAGTATAAACTAATTATAGCCCCAAATAATATATATAGCATCCCCCCCAGTATAAAATAATTATAGCCCCAAATAATATATATAGCATCCCCCCCAGTATAAAATAATTATAGCCCCAAATAATATATATAGCATCCCCCCCCAGTATAAAATAATTATACCCCCAAATAATATATATAGCATCCCCCCCCAGTATAAACTAATTATAGCCCCAAATAATATATATAGCATCCCCCCCAGTATAAACTAATTATAGCCCCAAATAATATATATAGCATCCCCCCCAGTATAAAATAATTATACCCCCAAATAATATATATAGCATCCCCCCCCAGTATAAACTAATTATAGCCCCAAATAATATATATAGCATCCCCCCCAGTATAAAATAATTATAGCCCCAAATAATATATATAGCATCCCCCCCAGTATAAAATAATTATAGCCCCAAATAATATCTATAGCACCCCCCCCAGTATAAAATAATTATAGCCCCAAATAATATATATAGCATCCCCCCCAGTATAAAATAATTATACCCCCAAATAATATATATAGCATCCCCCCCCAGTATAAACTAATTATAGCCCCAAATAATATATATAGCATCCCCCCCAGTATAAAATAATTATAGCCCCAAATAATATATATAGCATCCCCCCCAGTATAAAATAATTATAGCCCCAAATAATATATATAGCATCCCCCCCCAGTATAAAATAATTATACCCCCAAATAATATATATAGCATCCCCCCCCAGTATAAACTAATTATAGCCCCAAATAATATATATAGCATCCCCCCCAGTATAAAATAATTATAGCCCCAAATAATATATATAGCATCCCCCCCAGTATAAAATAATTATAGCCCCAAATAATATCTATAGCATCCCCCCCCCAGTATAAAATAATTATAGCCCCAAATAATATCTATAGCACCCCCCCCAGTATAAAATAATTATAGCCCCAAATAATATCTTTAGCATCCCCCCCAGTATAAAATAATTATAGCCCCAAATAATATCTATAGCACCCCCCCAGTATAAAATAATTATAGCCCCATATAATATATATATAGCACCCCCCCCAGTATAAAATAATTATAGCCCCAAATAATATCTATAGCATCCCCCCCCAGTATAAAATAATTATAGCCCCAAATAATATATATAGCATCCCCCCCAGTATAAAATAATTATAGCCCCAAATAATATCTATAGCATCCCCCCCCCCAGTATAAAATAATTACAGCCCCAAATAATATATATAGCATCCCCCCCAGTATAAAATAATTATAGCCCCAAATAATATATATAGCATCCCCCCCCCAGTATAAAATAATTATAGCCCCAAATAATATATATAGCATCCCCCCCAGTATAAAATAATTATAGCCCCAAATAATATCTATAGCATCCCCTCCAGTATAAAATAATTATAGCCCCAAATAATATCTATAGCACCCCCCCAGTATAAAATAATTATAGCCCCAAATAATATCTATAGCATCCCCCCCCAGTATAAAATAATTATAGCCCCAAATAATATATATAGCATCCCCCCCAGTATAAAATAATTATAGCCCCATATAATATATATATAGCATCCCCCCCCCCAGTATAAAATAATTATAGCCCCAAATAATATCTATAGCATCCCCCCCCAGTATAAAATAATTATAGCCCCAAATAATATATATAGCATCCCCCCCAGTATAAAATAATTATAGCCCCAAATAATATCTATAGCATCCCCCCCCCAGTATAAAATAATTATAGCCCCAAATAATATATATAGCATCCCCCCCAGTATAAAATAATTATAGCCCCAAATAAAATCTATAGCATCCCCCCCCCCAGTATAAAATAATTATAGCCCCAAATAATATATATAGCATCCCCCCCAGTATAAAATAATTATAGCCCCAAATAATATATATATAGCATCCCCCCCCAGTATAAAATAATTATAGCCCCAAATAATATATATAGCATCCCCCCCAGTATAAAATAATTATAGCCCCAAATAATATCTATAGCATCCCCCCCCCAGTATAAAATAATTATAGCCCCAAATAATATATATAGCATCCCCCCCCCCAGTATAAAATAATTATAGCTCCAAATAATATATATATAGCATCCCCCCAGTATAAAATAATTATAGCCCCAAATAATATATATAGCACCCCCCCCCAGTATAAAATAATTATAGCCCCAAATAATATATATAGCACCCCCCCCCAGTATAAAATAATTATAGCCCCAAATAATATCTATAGCATCCCCCCCAGTATAAAATAATTATAGCCCCAAATAATATCTATAGCATCCCCCCCAGTATAAAATAATTATAGCCCCAAATAATATCTATAGCATCCCCCCAGTATAAAATAATTATAGCCCCAAATAATATATATAGCACCCCCCCAGTATAAAATAATTATAGCCCCAAATAATATATATAGCACCCCCCCAGTATAAAATAATTATAGCCCCAAATAATATCTATAGCATCCCCCCAGTATAAAATAATTATACCCCAAATAATATATATAGCACCCCCCCAGTATAAAATAATTATAGCCCCAAATAATATATATAGCATCCCCCCCAGTATAAAATAATTATAGCCCCAAATAATATCTATAGCATCCCCCCCAGTATAAAATAATTATAGCCCCAAATAATATCTATAGCACCCCCCCAGTATAAAATAATTATACCCCAAATAATATCTATAGCTACCCCCCCAGTATAAAATAATTATAGCCCCAAATAATATCTATAGCATCCCCCCAGTATAAAATAATTATAGCCCCAAATAATATATATAGCATCCCCCCCAGTATAAAATAATTATATCCCCAAATAATATCTGTAGCACCCCCCCCAGTATAAAATAATTATAGCCCCAAATAATATCTATAGCATCCCCCCCCAGTATAAAATAATTATAGCCCCAAATAATATATATAGCACCCCCCAGTATAAAATAATTATAGCCCCAAATAATATATATAGCATCCCCCCCAGTATAAAATAATTATAGCCCCAAATAATATATATAGCACCCCCCCAGTATAAAATAATTATAGCCCCAAATAATATCTATAGCACCCCCCCCAGTATAAAATAATTATAGCCCCAAATAATATCTATAGCATCCCCCCCAGTATAAAATAATTATAGCCCCAAATAATATATATAGCATCCCCCCCAGTATAAAATAATTATAGCCCCAAATAATATATATAGCATCCCCCCCCAGTATAAAATAATTATAGCCCCAAATAATATCTATAGCATCCCCCCAGTATAAAATAATTATAGCCCCAAATAATATATATAGCACCCCCCCCCCAGTATAAAATAATTATATCCCCAAATAATATATATAGAACCCCCCAAGTATAAAATAATTATAGCCCCAAATAATATCTATAGCATCCCCCCCAGTATAAAATAATTATAGCCCCAAATAATATCTATAGCACCCCCCCCAGTATAAAATAATTATAGCCCCAAATAATATCTATAGCACCCCCCCCCCAGTATAAAATAATTATAGCCCCAAATAATATATATAGCATCCCCCCAGTATAAAATAATTATAGCCCCAAATAATATATATAGCATCCCCCCCCAGTATAAAATAATTATAGCCCCAAATAATATATATAGCATCCCCCCAGTATAAAATAATTATAGCCCCAAATAATATCTATAGCACCCCCCCCCAGTATAAAATAATTATAGCCCCAAATAATATATATAGCATCCCCCCAGTATAAAATAATTATAGCCCCAAATAATATATATAGCATCCCCCCAGTATAAAATAATTATAGCCCCAAATAATATATATAGCATCCCCCCAGTATAAAATAATTATAGCCCCAAATAATATATATAGCATCCCCCCCAGTATAAAATAATTATAGCCCCATATAATATATATAGCATCCCCCCCAGTATAAAATAATTATAGCCCCAAATAATATCTATAGCATCCCCCCCCCAGTATAAAATAATTATAGCCCCAAATAATATCTATAGCATCCCCCCCCAGTATAAAATAATTATAGCCCCAAATAATATCTATAGCATCCCCCCAGTATAAAATAATTATAGCCCCAAATAATATATATAGCATCCCCCCCCAGTATAAAATAATTATAGCCCCAAATAATATCTATAGCATCCCCCCCAGTATAAAATAATTATAGCCCCAAATAATATATATAGCACCCCCCCCAGTATAAAATAATTATAGCCCCAAATAATATCTATAGCATCCCCCCCAGTATAAAATAATTATAGCCCCAAATAATATATATAGCCTCCCCCCCAGTATAAAATAATTATAGCCCCAAATAATATATATATAGCACCCCCCCCAGTATAAAATAATTATAGCCCCAAATAATATATATAGCACCCCCCAGTATAAAATAATTATAGCCCCAAATAATATATATAGCACCCCCCCAGTATAAAATAATTATAGCCCCAAATAATATCTATAGCACCCCCCCCAGTATAAAATAATTATAGCCCCAAATAATATCTATAGCATCCCCCCCAGTATAAAATAATTATAGCCCCAAATAATATATATAGCATCCCCCCCAGTATAAAATAATTATAGCCCCAAATAATATATATAGCATCCCCCCCCAGTATAAAATAATTATAGCCCCAAATAATATCTATAGCATCCCCCCAGTATAAAATAATTATAGCCCCAAATAATATATATAGCACCCCCCCCCCAGTATAAAATAATTATATCCCCAAATAATATATATAGAACCCCCCAAGTATAAAATAATTATAGCCCCAAATAATATCTATAGCATCCCCCCCAGTATAAAATAATTATAGCCCCAAATAATATCTATAGCACCCCCCCCAGTATAAAATAATTATAGCCCCAAATAATATCTATAGCACCCCCCCCCCAGTATAAAATAATTATAGCCCCAAATAATATATATAGCATCCCCCCAGTATAAAATAATTATAGCCCCAAATAATATATATAGCATCCCCCCCCAGTATAAAATAATTATAGCCCCAAATAATATATATAGCATCCCCCCAGTATAAAATAATTATAGCCCCAAATAATATCTATAGCACCCCCCCCCAGTATAAAATAATTATAGCCCCAAATAATATATATAGCATCCCCCCAGTATAAAATAATTATAGCCCCAAATAATATATATAGCATCCCCCCAGTATAAAATAATTATAGCCCCAAATAATATATATAGCATCCCCCCAGTATAAAATAATTATAGCCCCAAATAATATATATAGCATCCCCCCCAGTATAAAATAATTATAGCCCCATATAATATATATAGCATCCCCCCCAGTATAAAATAATTATAGCCCCAAATAATATCTATAGCATCCCCCCCCCAGTATAAAATAATTATAGCCCCAAATAATATCTATAGCATCCCCCCCCAGTATAAAATAATTATAGCCCCAAATAATATCTATAGCATCCCCCCAGTATAAAATAATTATAGCCCCAAATAATATATATAGCATCCCCCCCCAGTATAAAATAATTATAGCCCCAAATAATATCTATAGCATCCCCCCCAGTATAAAATAATTATAGCCCCAAATAATATATATAGCACCCCCCCCAGTATAAAATAATTATAGCCCCAAATAATATCTATAGCATCCCCCCCAGTATAAAATAATTATAGCCCCAAATAATATATATAGCCTCCCCCCCAGTATAAAATAATTATAGCCCCAAATAATATATATATAGCACCCCCCCCAGTATAAAATAATTATAGCCCCAAATAATATATATAGCACCCCCCAGTATAAAATAATTATAGCCCCAAATAATATATATATAGCATCCCCCCCCAGTATAAAATAATTATAGCCCCAAATAATATCTATAGCATCCCCCCCCAGTATAAAATAATTATAGCCCCAAATAATATATATAGCACCCCCCAGTATAAAATAATTATAGCCCCAAATAATATATATATAGCATCCCCCCCCCAGTATAAAATAATTATAGCCCCAAATAATATATATAGCACCCCCCAGTATAAAATAATTATAGCCCCAAATAATATATATAGCATCCCCCCCCAGTATAAAATAATTATAGCCCCAAATAATATATATAGCATCCCCCCCCAGTATAAAATAATTATAGCCCCAAATAATATATATAGCATCCCCCCCCAGTATAAAATAATTATAGCCCCAAATAATATATATAGCATCCCCCCCAGTATAAAATAATTATAGCCCCAAATAATATCTATAGCATCCCCCCCCAGTATAAAATAATTATAGCCCCA
This sequence comes from Engystomops pustulosus, assembly GCF_040894005.1. NCBI lineage: Eukaryota > Metazoa > Chordata > Amphibia > Anura > Leptodactylidae > Engystomops > Engystomops pustulosus. Next base: position 293,229 of record NW_027284973.1, read on the forward strand.
AATAATATATATAGCATCCCCCAGTATAAAATAATTATACCCCAAATAATATATATAGCATCCCCCCCAGGATAAAATAATTATAGCCCCAAATAATATATATAGCACCCCCCCCCAGTATAAAATAATTATAGCCCCAAATAATATATATAGCTACCCCCCCAGTATAAAATAATTATAGCCCCAAATAATATCTATAGCATCCCCCCCCCAGTATAAAATAATTATAGCCCCAAATAATATATATAGCATCCCCCCCAGTATAAAATAATTATAGCCCCAAATAATATATATAGCACCCCCCCCAGTATAAAATAATTATAGCCCCAAATAATATATATAGCACCCCCCCAGTATAAAATAATTATAGCCCCAAATAATATATATAGCACCCCCCCCAGTATAAAATAATTATAGCCCCAAATAATATCTATAGCATCCCCCCAGTATAAAATAATTATAGCCCCAAATAATATATATAGCATCCCCCCCAGTATAAAATAATTATAGCCCCAAATAATATCTATAGCACCCCCCCCAGTATAAAATAATTATAGCTCCAAATAATATCTATAGCACCCCCCCAGTATAAAATAATTATAGCCCCAAATAATATCTATAGCATCCCCCCCAGTATAAAATAATTATAGCCCCAAATAATATCTATAGCATCCCCCCCCCCAGTATAAAATAATTATAGCCCCAAATAATATATATAGCACCCCCCCCAGTATAAAATAATTATACCCCCAAATAATATATATAGCATCCCCCCCAGTATAAAATAATTATAGCCCCAAATAATATCTATAGCATCCCCCCCAGTATAAAATAATTATAGCCCCAAATAATATCTATAGCATCCCCCCCCCCAGTATAAAATAATTATAGCCCCAAATAATATATATAGCACCCCCCCAGTATAAAATAATTATACCCCCAAATAATATATATAGCATCCCCCCCAGTATAAAATAATTATAGCCCCAAATAATATCTATAGCATCCCCCCCAGTATAAAATAATTATACCCCCAAATAATATATATAGCATCCCCCCCAGTATAAAATAATTATAGCCCCAAATAATATATATAGCATCCCCCCCAGTATAAAATAATTATAGCCCCAAATAATATATATAGCACCCCCCCCAGTATAAAATAATTATACCCCCAAATAATATATATAGCATCCCCCCCAGTATAAAATAATTATAGCCCCAAATAATATCTATAGCATCCCCCCCAGTATAAAATAATTATAGCCCCAAATAATATCTATAGCATCCCCCCAGTATAAAATAATTATACCCCAAATAATTTCTATAGCACCCCCCCAGTATAAAATAATTATAGCCCCAAATAATATCTATAGCATCCCCCCAGTATAAAATAATTATAGCCCCAAATAATATCTATAGCATCCCCCCCAGTATAAAATAATTATAGCCCCAAATAATATCTATAGCATCCCCCCCCCAGTATAAAATAATTATAGCCCCAAATAATATCTATAGCATCCCCCCAGTATAAAATAATTATACCCCCAAATAATATATATAGCATCCCCCCAGTATAAAATAATTATAGCCCCAAATAATATATATAGCATCCCCCCCAGTATAAAATAATTATAGCCCCAAATAATATATATAGCACCCCCCCCAGTATAAAATAATTATAGCCCCAAATAATATATATAGCATCCCCCCAGTATAAAATAATTATAGCCCCAAATAATATATATAGCACCCCCCCCAGTATAAAATAATTATAGCCCCAAATAATATATATAGCACCCCCCCCCAGTATAAAATAATTATACCCCCAAATAATATATATAGCATCCCCCCCAGTATAAAATAATTATAGCCCCAAATAATATCTATAGCATCCCCCCCAGTATAAAATAATTATAGCCCCAAATAATATCTATAGCATCCCCCCAGTATAAAATAATTATAGCCCCAAATAATATCTATAGCATCCCCCCCCAGTATAAAATAATTATAGCCCCAAATAATATATATAGCACCCCCCCCAGTATAAAATAATTATAGCCCCAAATAATATCTATAGCATCCCCCCCCAGTATAAAATAATTATAGCCCCAAATAATATCTATAGCACCCCCCAGTATAAAATAATTATAGCCCCAAATAATATATATAGCATCCCCCCAGTATAAAATAATTATAGCCCCAAATAATATCTATAGCACCCCCCCAGTATAAAATAATTATAGCCCCAAATAATATCTATAGCATCCCCCCAGTATAAAATAATTATAGCCCCAAATAATATCTATAGCATCCCCCCCCAGTATAAAATAATTATAGCCCCAAATAATATATATAGCACCCCCCCAGTATAAAATAATTATACCCCCAAATAATATATATAGCACCCCCCCAGTATAAAATAATTATAGCCCCAAATAATATCTATAGCATCCCCCCAGTATAAAATAATTATAGCCCCAAATAATATCTATAGCACCCCCCCCAGTATAAAATAATTATAGCCCCAAATAATATATATAGCATCCCCCCCAGTATAAAATAATTATAGCCCCAAATAATATATATAGCACCCCCCCCCCAGTATAAAATAATTATAGCCCCAAATAATATGTATAGCATCCCCCCCAGTATAAAATAATTATAGCCCCAAATAATATCTATAGCACCCCCCCAGTATAAAATAATTATAGCCCCAAATAATATCTATAGCATCCCCTCCAGTATAAAATAATTATAGCCCCAAATAATATATATAGCATCCCCCCCAGTATAAACTAATTATAGCCCCAAATAATATATATAGCACCCCCCCCAGTATAAAATAATTATAGCCCCATATAATATCTATAGCATCCCCCCCCCAGTATAAAATAATTATAGCCCCAAATAATATATATAGCATCCCCCCCAGTATAAAATAATTATACCCCCAAATAATATCTATAGCATCCCCCCAGTATAAAATAATTATAGCACCAAATAATATATATAGCATCCCCCCCCCAGTATAAAATAATTATAGCCCCAAATAATATCTATAGCATCCCCCCCAGTATAAAATAATTATAGCCCTAAATAATATCTATGGCACCCCCCCAGTATAAAATAATTATAGCCCCAAATAATATCTATAGCACCCCCCCAGTATAAAATAATTATAGCCCCAAATAATATATATAGCATCCCCCCCCAGTATAAAATAATTATAGCCCCAAATAATATATATAGCATCCCCCCAGTATAAAATAATTATACCCCAAATAATATATATATAGCATCCCCCCCCAGTATAAAATAATTATAGCCCCAAATAATATCTATAGCATCCCCCCCCAGTATAAAATAATTATAGCCCCAAATAATATCTATAGCATCCCCCCCCAGTATAAAATAATTATAGCCCCAAATAATATATATAGCACCCCCCCAGTATAAAATAATTATAGCCCCAAATAATATATATAGCACCCCCCCAGTATAAAATAATTATAGCCCCAAATAATATCTATAGCACCCCCCCCAGTATAAAATAATTATAGCCCCAAATAATATATATAGCATCCCCCCCCAGTATAAAATAATTATAGCCCCAAATAATATCTATAGCACCCCCCAGTATAAAATAATTATAGCCCCAAATAATATCTATAGCATCCCCCCAGTATAAAATAATTATAGCCCCAAATAATATCTATAGCATCCCCCCCCAGTATAAAATAATTATAGCCCCAAATAATATCTATAGCATCCCCCCCCCAGTATAAAATAATTATAGCCCCAAATAATATATATAGCATCCCCCCAGTATAAAATAATTATAGCCCCAAATAATATCTATAGCACCCCCCCAGTATAAAATAATTATAGCCCCAAATAATATCTATAGCATCCCCCCCAGTATAAAATAATTATAGCCCCAAATAATATCTATAGCACCCCCCCCCAGTATAAAATAATTATAGCCCCAAATAATATATATAGCATCCCCCCCAGTATAAAATAATTATAGCCCCAAATAATATATATAGCACCCCCCCCCAGTATAAAATAATTATATCCCCAAATAATATATATATAGCACCCCCCCCAGTATAAAATAATTATACCCCAAATAATATCTATAGCATCCCCCCCAGTATAAAATAATTATAGCCCCAAATAATATCTATAGCATCCCCCCCCAGTATAAAATAATTATAGCCCCAAATAATATCTATAGCATCCCCCCCAGTATAAAATAATTATAGCCCCAAATAATATATATAGCATCCCCCCCCAGTATAAAATAATTATAGCCCCAAATAATATCTATAGCACCCCCCCAGTATAAAATAATTATAGCCCCAAATAATATATAGCATCCCCCCCAGTATAAAATCATTATAGCCCCAAATAATATCTATAGCATCCCCCCCAGTATAAAATAATTATATCCCCAAATAATATATATAGCATCCCCCCAGTATAAAATCATTATAGCCCCAAATAATATATATAGAACCCCCCCAGTATAAAATAATTATAGCCCCAAATAATATATATAGCACCCCCCCAGTATAAAATAATTATATCCCCAAATAATATATATAGCATCCCCCCCAGTATAAAATAATTATATCCCCAAATAATATCTATAGCACCCCCCCCAGTATAAAATAATTATATCCCCAAATAATATATATAGAACCCCCCCAGTATAAAATAATTATAGCCCCAAATAATATATATAGCATCCCCCCAGTATAAAATAATTATAGCCCCAAATAATATATATAGAACCCCCCCAGTATAAAATAATTATAGCCCCAAATAATATATATAGCATCCCCCCCCAGTATAAAATAATTATAGCCCCAAATAATATATATAGCACCCCCCCCAGTATAAAATAATTATAGCCCCAAATAATATATATAGCATCCCCCCCAGTATAAACTAATTATAGCCCCAAATAATATATATAGCACCCCCCCCAGTATAAAATAATTATAGCCCCATATAATATCTATAGCATCCCCCCCCCAGTATAAAATAATTATAGCCCCAAATAATATATATAGCATCCCCCCCAGTATAAAATAATTATACCCCCAAATAATATCTATAGCATCCCCCCAGTATAAAATAATTATAGCACCAAATAATATATATAGCACCCCCCCAGTATAAAATAATTATAGCCCCAAATAATATCTATAGTATCCCCCCCCAGTATAAAATAATTATAGCCCCAAATAATATAAATAGCACCCCCCCCCCAGTATAAAATAATTATAGCCCCAAATAATATCTATAGCATCCCCCCCAGTATAAAATAATTATAGCCCCAAATAATATCTATAGCACCCCCCCAGTATAAAATAATTATAGCCCCAAATAATATATATAGCACCCCCCCAGTATAAAATAATTATAGCCCCAAATAATATATATAGCATCCCCCCCAGTATAAAATAATTATAGCCCCAAATAATATATATAGCATCCCCCCAGTATAAAATAATTATACCCCAAATAATATATATATAGCATCCCCCCCCAGTATAAAATAATTATAGCCCCAAATAATATCTATAGCATCCCCCCCCAGTATAAAATAATTATAGCCCCAAATAATATCTATAGCATCCCCCCCCAGTATAAAATAATTATAGCCCCAAATAATATATATAGCACCCCCCCAGTATAAAATAATTATAGCCCCAAATAATATATATAGCACCCCCCCAGTATAAAATAATTATAGCCCCAAATAATATCTATAGCACCCCCCCCAGTATAAAATAATTATAGCCCCAAATAATATATATAGCATCCCCCCCCAGTATAAAATAATTATAGCCCCAAATAATATCTATAGCATCCCCCCCCAGTATAAAATAATTATAGCCCCAAATAATATATATAGCATCCCCCCAGTATAAAATAATTATAGCCCCAAATAATATCTATAGCACCCCCCCAGTATAAAATAATTATAGCCCCAAATAATATCTATAGCATCCCCCCCAGTATAAAATAATTATAGCCCCAAATAATATCTATAGCATCCCCCCCAGTATAAAATAATTATAGCCCCAAATAATATCTATAGCATCCCCCCCAGTATAAAATAATTATAGCCCCAAATAATATATATAGCATCCCCCCCAGTATAAAATAATTATAGCCCCAAATAATATATATAGCACCCCCCCCCAGTATAAAATAATTATATCCCCAAATAATATATATATAGCATCCCCCCAGTATAAAATAATTATAGCCCCAAATAATATCTATAGCATCCCCCCCAGTATAAAATAATTATAGCCCCAAATAATATCTATAGCACCCCCCCCCAGTATAAAATAATTATAGCCCCAAATAATATATATAGCATCCCCCCCAGTATAAAATAATTATAGCCCCAAATAATATATATAGCACCCCCCCCAGTATAAAATAATTATATCCCCAAATAATATATATAGCATCCCCCCCAGTATAAAATAATTATACCCCAAATAATATCTATAGCATCCCCCCCAGTATAAAATAATTATAGCCCCAAATAATATCTATAGCATCCCCCCCCAGTATAAAATAATTATAGCCCCAAATAATATCTATAGCATCCCCCCCAGTATAACATAATTATAGCCCCAAATAATATATATAGCATCCCCCCCAGTATAAAATCATTATAGCCCCAAATAATATATATAGCACCCCCCAGTATAAAATAATTATAGCCCCAAATAATATA